>NW_028325280.1:0-54057 GCF_987193195.1 Phasianus colchicus | reverse complement strand
AACGTGCGATTTCAGAATACTGCATTTCCTGAAAACAGGGGGTTTTTTCTCCGCAGGAAAGAATCCACATCTCTCGACTTTCTGTAACGTCCTGTCTGAAAGCACAACGTGTGTCGCTCCTGGAACTTCTAGCTGCCTTATTAGAGGGGCTTTTCCCTTCCACTCTGTTCGTCACAGAATGCTGAAGTGTAGCATCGGAAAAACAGAGAAAAACGAAATGTCCCTAGGAATCAAGGGTTAAGAATGAGAGAGAAGCGTAGTGCAGAATGCATGGACACAAGGAGAAGACAAGAACCGCTCCTTTGCGATGTGCGCAGAAGAAGCCGCTCGTCCGAGAAAAGCATCCGGCTGAAGTCGCTCTTTCTCGGCATGCGAGAGAGACGAGACCGCTGCTGAAGGCACACAGCGGCATTCGGGGAGAAAAGCGATTTAACGGCCAGCAACTGCAAACTCTCCGAAGCAGTTAACAGAGAGTGGCGCTGTCCACCCACGAGAGCGAAATAGCGAAATTGCTATGCCGAGAACGTGCGATTTCAGAATACTGCATTTCCTGAAAACAGGGGGTTTTTTCTCCGCAGGAAAGAATCCACATCTCTCGACTTTCTGTAACGTCCTGTCTGAAAGCACAACGTGTGTCTCTCCTGGAACTTCTAGCTACCTTATTAGAGGGGCTTTTCCCTTCTACTATGTTCGTCACAGAATGCTGAAGTGTAGCATCGGAAAAACAGAGAAAAACGAAATGTCCCTAGGAATCAAGGGTTAAGAATGAGAGAGAAGCGTAGTGCAGAATGCATGGACACAAGGAGAAGTCAGAACCACTCCTTTGGGATGTGCGCAGAAGAAGCCGCTCGTCCGAGAAAAGCATCCGGCTGAAGTCGCCCTTTCTCGGCATCCGACAAGACCGCTGTTGAAGTCTGAAAGTGGTATTCGGGGAGAAAAGAGATTTAACGGGCAGCAACTGCAAACTCTCCGTAGAGATAATGTCATTGGATTGGAGAAATGTGGTATTTCGGGGAGATAATGTCCTAATTTGGGGAGAAGATGCCGTTCTGTGAGGGGGAAGCATGCATTTCTGAGAGAAAATCTCCTATTTAGGGTGAAAGTGTCATCTTGCTAACGAACTTCATGGAGAAATTATGAGGTATTTTTATGAAACCTGGTATTCCCTTGAAAGAGTATATCTGTGATCAAATGCCATATTTCTGGGAGGGAACATCTGATGTGGGGGGGAGAAGGTGATGTATGTGTGAGAAAGCTGGTGTTTCTGGGAGAAAATGTCAGGTATTGGTGAGGAAACAGATGCTAGAGAGGGAAAAGGGAGAGAAGTGGTTTCTCCACTTTGGGAGAGAAGTGGTATTTCTGGGAGAAAATGCCCCAAATCGGGGAGTAAGTGTCATCCTGAGGCGTGTCATGGAGTAGATTTGGGAGGAAATGGAGGTGTTTCACGGAGTAGCGGCACTTCTGGGAGAAAATGTCCTCAGTGGGAAAGACAATGTCCTCTTGAGGGAAGAAAACAGGTCTTTCTTACAGCAAATGTCATCCAATTGGGAGAAAATCTCCTCTCTTGGGGAGAAAAGTGGTCTTTCTGAGAGAAGGTGTCCTCTTCTTGGCTGCAAGTGTCCCAGTTGGCATTGTCATGGAGGCTTTTTGGGGAGAAAGCGTGTGGCAGTTGTAAGAGAAGGGGTATTTCTGGGAGCAAATCTCCTCTTTTTGGAAGAGAAGGTGAAATTTCCAAGGGAAAAGTGGCATTTCTGAGAGGAAATGACATAGCTGGGGGAGAAAAGTGGGAACCGGTGGGAAAGAAGATCTTGTACTGGAGAGCAACGGTGGTCTTTTTGGTGTGCCAAGTGGTCTCTTGGGGAGACAACGTGGTAAATAGGGGAGACAATGTCCTCTGGAGGAGTGTCAAGTAGTATTTGGGAGAGCAAACGTCAGGTATTTCTCGGAAACCGGCTGTTTCTGGGAGATAGTAGCAGACTTGGTTGGAAAATGACAGGTGTTTGTGAGAAAGCTGGTATTTTGGGAAAAAAAGGCCGTTTTTTAAAGAATAAGCTGGCATTTCTGGGAGAATATGTCCCATCGTTGGGAGAAAACGGGTGTATGTGGGAGAAAATGTCGTGTATTTGGGAGAAAGCTGGTGTATGTGGGAGAAAAGGCCATTGTGATGGGAGTCAGTGTGATCTTGAGGAGTGGAAAGCAGTATTCTTGAGATGAAACGTGAGGTATTTCTAAGAGTCCTGGTATTTCTGGGAGAAAATGTCTTGTTTTGGAGAGCCAAAGTCCCATTTTGGGGGCAGAAGCTGGTATTTCTGTGACACTGCCATCTTGATGGGGGTAAGTGTGATCTTGAGGAGTGAAAAGCAGCATTTTGGTTAGAAAATGGGAGCTCTTCCTAAGAGCAGTGCTATTTCTGGGAGAAAAGGAGCTCTACTGGGCATAAAAATGGTGTATCTGTGATAAAATGCCACATTTCTGAAAGAAACTGTCCTCTTGCGGAGTGTAATGCTGTATGTTCCGGAGGAAATGGGAAATATTCAGCAGAGTCCTGGTATTTCTGGGAGAAGAGGTCTGATGTGGGGGGGGGAAGGTGATGTATCTGTGAGAAAGCTGGTGTTTCTGGGAGAAAATGCCAGGTATTGGTGAGGAAACAGATGCTAGAGAGGGAAAAGGCCATCCCTTTGGGAGAGAAGTGGTATTTCTGGGAGAAAATGCCCCAAATCGGGGAGTAAGTGTCATCCTGAGGCGTGTCATGGAGTAGATTTGGGAGGAAATGGAGGTGTTTCACAGAGTAGCGGCACTTCTGGGAGAAAATGTCCTCAGTGGGAAAGACAATGTCCTCTTGAGGGAAGAAAACAGGTCTTTCTTACAGCAAATGTCATCCAATTGGGAGAAAATCTCCTCTCTTGGGGAGAAAAGTGGTCTTTCTGAGAGAAGGTGTCCTCTTCTTGGCTGCAAGTGTCCCAGTTGGCATTGTCATGGAGGCTTTTTGGGGAGAAAGCGTGTGGCAGTTGTAAGAGAAGGGGTATTTCTGGGAGCAAATCTCCTCTTTTTGGAAGAGAAGGTGAAATTTCCAAGGGAAAAGTGGCATTTCTGAGAGGAAATGACATAGCTGGGGGAGAAAAGTGGGAACCGGTGGGAAAGAAGATCTTGTACTGGAGAGCAACGGTGGTCTTTTTGGTGTGCCAAGTGGTCTCTTGGGGAGACAACGTGGTAAATAGGGGAGACAATGTCCTCTGGAGGAGTGTCAAGTAGTATTTGGGAGAGCAAACGTCAGGTATTTCTCGGAAACCGGCTGTTTCTGGGAGATAGTAGCAGACTTGGTTGGAAAATGACAGGTGTTTTTGAGAAAGCTGGTATTTTGGGAAAAAAAGGCCGTTTTTTAAAGAATAAGCTGGCATTTCTGGGAGAATATGTCCCATCTTTGGGAGAAAACGGGTGTATGTGGGAGAAAATGTCGTGTATTTGGGAGAAAGCTGGTGTATGTGGGAGAAAAGGCCATTGTGATGGGAGTCAGTGTGATCTTGAGGAGTGGAAAGCAGTATTCTTGAGATGAAACGTGAGGTATTTCTAAGAGTCCTGGTATTTCTGGGAGAAAATGTCTTGTTTTGGAGAGCCAAAGTCCCATTTTGGGGGCAGAAGCTGGTATTTCTGTGACACTGCCATCTTGATGGGGGTAAGTGTGATCTTGAGGAGTGAAAAGCAGCATTTTGGTTAGAAAATGGGAGCTCTTCCTAAGAGCAGTGCTATTTCTGGGAGAAAAGGAGCTCTACTGGGCATAAAAATGGTGTATCTGTGATAAAATGCCACATTTCTGAAAGAAACTGTCCTCTTGCGGAGTGTAATGCTGTATGTTCCGGAGGAAATGGGAAATATTCAGCAGAGTCCTGGTATTTCTGGGAGAAGAGGTCTGATGTGGGGGGGGGAAGGTGATGTATCTGTGAGAAAGCTGGTGTTTCTGGGAGAAAATGCCAGGTATTGGTGAGGAAACAGATGCTAGAGAGGGAAAAGGCCATCCCTTTGGGAGAGAAGTGGTATTTCTGGGAGAAAATGCCCCAAATCGGGGAGTAAGTGTCATCCTGAGGCGTGTCATGGAGTAGATTTGGGAGGAAATGGAGGTGTTTCACGGAGTAGCGGCACTTCTGGGAGAAAATGTCCTCAGTGGGAAAGACAATGTCCTCTTGAGGGAAGAAAACAGGTCTTTCTTACAGCAAATGTCATCCAATTGGGAGAAAATCTCCTCTCTTGGGGAGAAAAGTGGTCTTTCTGAGAGAAGGTGTCCTCTTCTTGGCTGCAAGTGTCCCAGTTGGCATTGTCATGGAGGCTTTTTGGGGAGAAAGCGTGTGGCAGTTGTAAGAGAAGGGGTATTTCTGGGAGCAAATCTCCTCTTTTTGGAAGAGAAGGTGAAATTTCCAAGGGAAAAGTGGCATTTCTGGGAGGAAATGACATAGCTGGGGGAGAAAAGTGGGAACCGGTGGGAAAGAAGATCTTGTACTGGAGAGCAACGGTGGTCTTTTTGGTGTGCCAAGTGGTCTCTTGGGGAGACAACGTGGTAAATAGGGGAGACAATGTCCTCTGGAGGAGTGTCAAGTAGTATTTGGGAGAGCAAACGTCAGGTATTTCTCGGAAACCGGCTGTTTCTGGGAGATAGTAGCAGACTTGGTTGGAAAATGACAGGTGTTTTTGAGAAAGCTGGTATTTTGGGAAAAAAAGGCCGTTTTTTAAAGAATAAGCTGGCATTTCTGGGAGAATATGTCCCATCTTTGGGAGAAAACGGGTGTATGTGGGAGAAAATGTCGTGTATTTGGGAGAAAGCTGGTGTATGTGGGAGAAAAGGCCATTGTGATGGGAGTCAGTGTGATCTTGAGGAGTGGAAAGCAGTATTCTTGAGATGAAACGTGAGGTATTTCTAAGAGTCCTGGTATTTCTGGGAGAAAATGTCTTGTTTTGGAGAGCCAAAGTCCCATTTTGGGGGCAGAAGCTGGTATTTCTGTGACACTGCCATCTTGATGGGGGTAAGTGTGATCTTGAGGAGTGAAAAGCAGCATTTTGGTTAGAAAATGGGAGCTCTTCCTAAGAGCAGTGCTATTTCTGGGAGAAAAGGAGCTCTACTGGGCATAAAAATGGTGTATCTGTGATAAAATGCCACATTTCTGAAAGAAACTGTCCTCTTGCGGAGTGTAATGCTGTATGTTCCGGAGGAAATGGGAAATATTCAGCAGAGTCCTGGTATTTCTGGGAGAAGAGGTCTGATGTGGGGGGGGGAAGGTGATGTATCTGTGAGAAAGCTGGTGTTTCTGGGAGAAAATGCCAGGTATTGGTGAGGAAACAGATGCTAGAGAGGGAAAAGGCCATCCCTTTGGGAGAGAAGTGGTATTTCTGGGAGAAAATGCCCCAAATCGGGGAGTAAGTGTCATCCTGAGGCGTGTCATGGAGTAGATTTGGGAGGAAATGGAGGTGTTTCACAGAGTAGCGGCACTTCTGGGAGAAAATGTCCTCAGTGGGAAAGACAATGTCCTCTTGAGGGAAGAAAACAGGTCTTTCTTACAGCAAATGTCATCCAATTGGGAGAAAATCTCCTCTCTTGGGGAGAAAAGTGGTCTTTCTGAGAGAAGGTGTCCTCTTCTTGGCTGCAAGTGTCCCAGTTGGCATTGTCATGGAGGCTTTTTGGGGAGAAAGCGTGTGGCAGTTGTAAGAGAAGGGGTATTTCTGGGAGCAAATCTCCTCTTTTTGGAAGAGAAGGTGAAATTTCCAAGGGAAAAGTGGCATTTCTGGGAGGAAATGACATAGCTGGGGGAGAAAAGTGGGAACCGGTGGGAAAGAAGATCTTGTACTGGAGAGCAACGGTGGTCTTTTTGGTGTGCCAAGTGGTCTCTTGGGGAGACAACGTGGTAAATAGGGGAGACAATGTCCTCTGGAGGAGTGTCAAGTAGTATTTGGGAGAGCAAACGTCAGGTATTTCTCGGAAACCGGCTGTTTCTGGGAGATAGTAGCAGACTTGGTTGGAAAATGACAGGTGTTTTTGAGAAAGCTGGTATTTTGGGAAAAAAAGGCCGTTTTTTAAAGAATAAGCTGGCATTTCTGGGAGAATATGTCCCATCGTTGGGAGAAAACGGGTGTATGTGGGAGAAAATGTCGTGTATTTGGGAGAAAGCTGGTGTATGTGGGAGAAAAGGCCATTGTGATGGGAGTCAGTGTGATCTTGAGGAGTGGAAAGCAGTATTCTTGAGATGAAACGTGAGGTATTTCTAAGAGTCCTGGTATTTCTGGGAGAAAATGTCTTGTTTTGGAGAGCCAAAGTCCCATTTTGGGGGCAGAAGCTGGTATTTCTGTGACACTGCCATCTTGATGGGGGTAAGTGTGATCTTGAGGAGTGTAAAGCAGCATTTTGGTTAGAAAATGGGAGCTCTTCCTAAGAGCAGTGCTATTTCTGGGAGAAAAGGAGCTCTACTGGGCATAAAAATGGTGTATCTGTGATAAAATGCCACATTTCTGAAAGAAACTGTCCTCTTGCGGAGTGTAATGCTGTATGTTCCGGAGGAAATGGGAAATATTCAGCAGAGTCCTGGTATTTCTGGGAGAAGAGGTCTGATGTGGGGGGGGGAAGGTGATGTATCTGTGAGAAAGCTGGTGTTTCTGGGAGAAAATGCCAGGTATTGGTGAGGAAACAGATGCTAGAGAGGGAAAAGGCCATCCCTTTGGGAGAGAAGTGGTATTTCTGGGAGAAAATGCCCCAAATCGGGGAGTAAGTGTCATCCTGAGGCGTGTCATGGAGTAGATTTGGGAGGAAATGGAGGTGTTTCACAGAGTAGCGGCACTTCTGGGAGAAAATGTCCTCAGTGGGAAAGACAATGTCCTCTTGAGGGAAGAAAACAGGTCTTTCTTACAGCAAATGTCATCCAATTGGGAGAAAATCTCCTCTCTTGGGGAGAAAAGTGGTCTTTCTGAGAGAAGGTGTCCTCTTCTTGGCTGCAAGTGTCCCAGTTGGCATTGTCATGGAGGCTTTTTGGGGAGAAAGCGTGTGGCAGTTGTAAGAGAAGGGGTATTTCTGGGAGCAAATCTCCTCTTTTTGGAAGAGAAGGTGAAATTTCCAAGGGAAAAGTGGCATTTCTGGGAGGAAATGACATAGCTGGGGGAGAAAAGTGGGAACCGGTGGGAAAGAAGATCTTGTACTGGAGAGCAACGGTGGTCTTTTTGGTGTGCCAAGTGGTCTCTTGGGGAGACAACGTGGTAAATAGGGGAGACAATGTCCTCTGGAGGAGTGTCAAGTAGTATGTGGGAGAGCAAACGCCAGGTATTTCTCGGAAACCGGCTGTTTCTGGGAGATAGTAGCAGACTTGGTTGGAAAATGACAGGTGTTTGTGAGAAAGCTGGTATTTTGGGAAAAAAAGGCCGTTTTTTAAAGAATAAGCTGGCATTTCTGGGAGAATATGTCCCATCGTTGGGAGAAAACGGGTGTATGTGGGAGAAAATGTCGTGTATTTGGGAGAAAGCTGGTGTATGTGGGAGAAAAGGCCATTGTGATGGGAGTCAGTGTGATCTTGAGGAGTGGAAAGCAGTATTCTTGAGATGAAACGTGAGGTATTTCTAAGAGTCCTGGTATTTCTGGGAGAAAATGTCTTGTTTTGGAGAGCCAAAGTCCCATTTTGGGGGCAGAAGCTGGTATTTCTGTGACACTGCCATCTTGATGGGGGTAAGTGTGATCTTGAGGAGTGTAAAGCAGCATTTTGGTTAGAAAATGGGAGCTCTTCCTAAGAGCAGTGCTATTTCTGGGAGAAAAGGAGCTCTACTGGGCATAAAAATGGTGTATCTGTGATAAAATGCCACATTTCTGAAAGAAACTGTCCTCTTGCGGAGTGTAATGCTGTATGTTCCGGAGGAAATGGGAAATATTCAGCAGAGTCCTGGTATTTCTGGGAGAAGAGGTCTGATGTGGGGGGGGGAAGGTGATGTATCTGTGAGAAAGCTGGTGTTTCTGGGAGAAAATGCCAGGTATTGGTGAGGAAACAGATGCTAGAGAGGGAAAAGGCCATCCCTTTGGGAGAGAAGTGGTATTTCTGGGAGAAAATGCCCCAAATCGGGGAGTAAGTGTCATCCTGAGGCGTGTCATGGAGTAGATTTGGGAGGAAATGGAGGTGTTTCACAGAGTAGCGGCACTTCTGGGAGAAAATGTCCTCAGTGGGAAAGACAATGTCCTCTTGAGGGAAGAAAACAGGTCTTTCTTACAGCAAATGTCATCCAATTGGGAGAAAATCTCCTCTCTTGGGGAGAAAAGTGGTCTTTCTGAGAGAAGGTGTCCTCTTCTTGGCTGCAAGTGTCCCAGTTGGCATTGTCATGGAGGCTTTTTGGGGAGAAAGCGTGTGGCAGTTGTAAGAGAAGGGGTATTTCTGGGAGCAAATCTCCTCTTTTTGGAAGAGAAGGTGAAATTTCCAAGGGAAAAGTGGCATTTCTGGGAGGAAATGACATAGCTGGGGGAGAAAAGTGGGAACCGGTGGGAAAGAAGATCTTGTACTGGAGAGCAACGGTGGTCTTTTTGGTGTGCCAAGTGGTCTCTTGGGGAGACAACGTGGTAAATAGGGGAGACAATGTCCTCTGGAGGAGTGTCAAGTAGTATGTGGGAGAGCAAACGCCAGGTATTTCTCGGAAACCGGCTGTTTCTGGGAGATAGTAGCAGACTTGGTTGGAAAATGACAGGTGTTTGTGAGAAAGCTGGTATTTTGGGGAAAAAAGGCCGTTTTTTAAAGAATAAGCTGGCATTTCTGGGAGAATATGTCCCATCTTTGGGAGAAAACGGGTGTATGTGGGAGAAAATGTCGTGTATTTGGGAGAAAGCTGGTGTATGTGGGAGAAAAGGCCATTGTGATGGGAGTCAGTGTGATCTTGAGGAGTGGAAAGCAGTATTCTTGAGATGAAACGTGAGGTATTTCTAAGAGTCCTGGTATTTCTGGGAGAAAATGTCTTGTTTTGGAGAGCCAAAGTCCCATTTTGGGGGCAGAAGCTGGTATTTCTGTGACACTGCCATCTTGATGGGGGTAAGTGTGATCTTGAGGAGTGTAAAGCAGCATTTTGGTTAGAAAATGGGAGCTCTTCCTAAGAGCAGTGCTATTTCTGGGAGAAAAGGAGCTCTACTGGGCATAAAAATGGTGTATCTGTGATAAAATGCCACATTTCTGAAAGAAACTGTCCTCTTGCGGAGTGTAATGCTGTATGTTCCGGAGGAAATGGGAAATATTCAGCAGAGTCCTGGTATTTCTGGGAGAAGAGGTCTGATGTGGGGGGGAAGGTGATGTATCTGTGAGAAAGCTGGTGTTTCTGGGAGAAAATGCCAGGTATTGGTGAGGAAACAGATGCTAGAGAGGGAAAAGGCTGGTATTTTGGGGAAAAAAGGCCGTTTTTTAAAGAATAAGCTGGCATTTCTGGGAGAATATGTCCCATCTTTGGGAGAAAACGGGTGTATGTGGGAGAAAATGTCGTGTATTTGGGAGAAAGCTGGTGTATGTGGGAGAAAAGGCCATTGTGATGGGAGTCAGTGTGATCTTGAGGAGTGGAAAGCAGTATTCTTGAGATGAAACGTGAGGTATTTCTAAGAGTCCTGGTATTTCTGGGAGAAAATGTCTTGTTTTGGAGAGCCAAAGTCCCATTTTGGGGGCAGAAGCTGGTATTTCTGTGACACTGCCATCTTGATGGGGGTAAGTGTGATCTTGAGGAGTGTAAAGCAGCATTTTGGTTAGAAAATGGGAGCTCTTCCTAAGAGCAGTGCTATTTCTGGGAGAAAAGGAGCTCTACTGGGCATAAAAATGGTGTATCTGTGATAAAATGCCACATTTCTGAAAGAAACTGTCCTCTTGCGGAGTGTAATGCTGTATGTTCCGGAGGAAATGGGAAATATTCAGCAGAGTCCTGGTATTTCTGGGAGAAGAGGTCTGATGTGGGGGGGGGAAGGTGATGTATCTGTGAGAAAGCTGGTGTTTCTGGGAGAAAATGCCAGGTATTGGTGAGGAAACAGATGCTAGAGAGGGAAAAGGCTGGTATTTTGGGGAAAAAAGGCCGTTTTTTAAAGAATAAGCTGGCATTTCTGGGAGAATATGTCCCATCGTTGGGAGAAAACGGGTGTATGTGGGAGAAAATGTCGTGTATTTGGGAGAAAGCTGGTGTATGTGGGAGAAAAGGCCATTGTGATGGGAGTCAGTGTGATCTTGAGGAGTGGAAAGCAGTATTCTTGAGATGAAACGTGAGGTATTTCTAAGAGTCCTGGTATTTCTGGGAGAAAATGTCTTGTTTTGGAGAGCCAAAGTCCCATTTTGGGGGCAGAAGCTGGTATTTCTGTGACACTGCCATCTTGATGGGGGTAAGTGTGATCTTGAGGAGTGTAAAGCAGCATTTTGGTTAGAAAATGGGAGCTCTTCCTAAGAGCAGTGCTATTTCTGGGAGAAAAGGAGCTCTACTGGGCATAAAAATGGTGTATCTGTGATAAAATGCCACATTTCTGAAAGAAACTGTCCTCTTGCGGAGTGTAATGCTGTATGTTCCGGAGGAAATGGGAAATATTCAGCAGAGTCCTGGTATTTCTGGGAGAAGAGGTCTGATGTGGGGGGGGGAAGGTGATGTATCTGTGAGAAAGCTGGTGTTTCTGGGAGAAAATGCCAGGTATTGGTGAGGAAACAGATGCTAGAGAGGGAAAAGGCTGGTATTTTGGGGAAAAAAGGCCGTTTTTTAAAGAATAAGCTGGCATTTCTGGGAGAATATGTCCCATCGTTGGGAGAAAACGGGTGTATGTGGGAGAAAATGTCGTGTATTTGGGAGAAAGCTGGTGTATGTGGGAGAAAAGGCCATTGTGATGGGAGTCAGTGTGATCTTGAGGAGTGGAAAGCAGTATTCTTGAGATGAAACGTGAGGTATTTCTAAGAGTCCTGGTATTTCTGGGAGAAAATGTCTTGTTTTGGAGAGCCAAAGTCCCATTTTGGGGGCAGAAGCTGGTATTTCTGTGACACTGCCATCTTGATGGGGGTAAGTGTGATCTTGAGGAGTGTAAAGCAGCATTTTGGTTAGAAAATGGGAGCTCTTCCTAAGAGCAGTGCTATTTCTGGGAGAAAAGGAGCTCTACTGGGCATAAAAATGGTGTATCTGTGATAAAATGCCACATTTCTGAAAGAAACTGTCCTCTTGCGGAGTGTAATGCTGTATGTTCCGGAGGAAATGGGAAATATTCAGCAGAGTCCTGGTATTTCTGGGAGAAGAGGTCTGATGTGGGGGGGGGAAGGTGATGTATCTGTGAGAAAGCTGGTGTTTCTGGGAGAAAATGCCAGGTATTGGTGAGGAAACAGATGCTAGAGAGGGAAAAGGCTGGTATTTTGGGGAAAAAAGGCCGTTTTTTAAAGAATAAGCTGGCATTTCTGGGAGAATATGTCCCATCTTTGGGAGAAAACGGGTGTATGTGGGAGAAAATGTCGTGTATTTGGGAGAAAGCTGGTGTATGTGGGAGAAAAGGCCATTGTGATGGGAGTCAGTGTGATCTTGAGGAGTGGAAAGCAGTATTCTTGAGATGAAACGTGAGGTATTTCTAAGAGTCCTGGTATTTCTGGGAGAAAATGTCTTGTTTTGGAGAGCCAAAGTCCCATTTTGGGGGCAGAAGCTGGTATTTCTGTGACACTGCCATCTTGATGGGGGTAAGTGTGATCTTGAGGAGTGTAAAGCAGCATTTTGGTTAGAAAATGGGAGCTCTTCCTAAGAGCAGTGCTATTTCTGGGAGAAAAGGAGCTCTACTGGGCATAAAAATGGTGTATCTGTGATAAAATGCCACATTTCTGAAAGAAGCTGTCCTCTTGCGGAGTGTAATGCTGTATGTTCCGGAGGAAATGGGAAATATTCAGCAGAGTCCTGGTATTTCTGGGAGAAGAGGTCTGATGTGGGGGGGGGAAGGTGATGTATCTGTGAGAAAGCTGGTGTTTCTGGGAGAAAATGCCAGGTATTGGTGAGGAAACAGATGCTAGAGAGGGAAAAGGCTGGTATTTTGGGGAAAAAAGGCCGTTTTTTAAAGAATAAGCTGGCATTTCTGGGAGAATATGTCCCATCTTTGGGAGAAAACGGGTGTATGTGGGAGAAAATGTCGTGTATTTGGGAGAAAGCTGGTGTATGTGGGAGAAAAGGCCATTGTGATGGGAGTCAGTGTGATCTTGAGGAGTGGAAAGCAGTATTCTTGAGATGAAACGTGAGGTATTTCTAAGAGTCCTGGTATTTCTGGGAGAAAATGTCTTGTTTTGGAGAGCCAAAGTCCCATTTTGGGGGCAGAAGCTGGTATTTCTGTGACACTGCCATCTTGATGGGGGTAAGTGTGATCTTGAGGAGTGTAAAGCAGCATTTTGGTTAGAAAATGGGAGCTCTTCCTAAGAGCAGTGCTATTTCTGGGAGAAAAGGAGCTCTACTGGGCATAAAAATGGTGTATCTGTGATAAAATGCCACATTTCTGAAAGAAACTGTCCTCTTGCGGAGTGTAATGCTGTATGTTCCGGAGGAAATGGGAAATATTCAGCAGAGTCCTGGTATTTCTGGGAGAAGAGGTCTGATGTGGGGGGGGGAAGGTGATGTATCTGTGAGAAAGCTGGTGTTTCTGGGAGAAAATGCCAGGTATTGGTGAGGAAACAGATGCTAGAGAGGGAAAAGGCTGGTATTTTGGGGAAAAAAGGCCGTTTTTTAAAGAATAAGCTGGCATTTCTGGGAGAATATGTCCCATCGTTGGGAGAAAACGGGTGTATGTGGGAGAAAATGTCGTGTATTTGGGAGAAAGCTGGTGTATGTGGGAGAAAAGGCCATTGTGATGGGAGTCAGTGTGATCTTGAGGAGTGGAAAGCAGTATTCTTGAGATGAAACGTGAGGTATTTCTAAGAGTCCTGGTATTTCTGGGAGAAAATGTCTTGTTTTGGAGAGCCAAAGTCCCATTTTGGGGGCAGAAGCTGGTATTTCTGTGACACTGCCATCTTGATGGGGGTAAGTGTGATCTTGAGGAGTGTAAAGCAGCATTTTGGTTAGAAAATGGGAGCTCTTCCTAAGAGCAGTGCTATTTCTGGGAGAAAAGGAGCTCTACTGGGCATAAAAATGGTGTATCTGTGATAAAATGCCACATTTCTGAAAGAAACTGTCCTCTTGCGGAGTGTAATGCTGTATGTTCCGGAGGAAATGGGAAATATTCAGCAGAGTCCTGGTATTTCTGGGAGAAGAGGTCTGATGTGGGGGGGGGAAGGTGATGTATCTGTGAGAAAGCTGGTGTTTCTGGGAGAAAATGCCAGGTATTGGTGAGGAAACAGATGCTAGAGAGGGAAAAGGCTGGTATTTTGGGGAAAAAAGGCCGTTTTTTAAAGAATAAGCTGGCATTTCTGGGAGAATATGTCCCATCTTTGGGAGAAAACGGGTGTATGTGGGAGAAAATGTCGTGTATTTGGGAGAAAGCTGGTGTATGTGGGAGAAAAGGCCATTGTGATGGGAGTCAGTGTGATCTTGAGGAGTGGAAAGCAGTATTCTTGAGATGAAACGTGAGGTATTTCTAAGAGTCCTGGTATTTCTGGGAGAAAATGTCTTGTTTTGGAGAGCCAAAGTCCCATTTTGGGGGCAGAAGCTGGTATTTCTGTGACACTGCCATCTTGATGGGGGTAAGTGTGATCTTGAGGAGTGTAAAGCAGCATTTTGGTTAGAAAATGGGAGCTCTTCCTAAGAGCAGTGCTATTTCTGGGAGAAAAGGAGCTCTACTGGGCATAAAAATGGTGTATCTGTGATAAAATGCCACATTTCTGAAAGAAGCTGTCCTCTTGCGGAGTGTAATGCTGTATGTTCCGGAGGAAATGGGAAATATTCAGCAGAGTCCTGGTATTTCTGGGAGAAGAGGTCTGATGTGGGGGGGGGAAGGTGATGTATCTGTGAGAAAGCTGGTGTTTCTGGGAGAAAATGCCAGGTATTGGTGAGGAAACAGATGCTAGAGAGGGAAAAGGCTGGTATTTTGGGGAAAAAAGGCCGTTTTTTAAAGAATAAGCTGGCATTTCTGGGAGAATATGTCCCATCTTTGGGAGAAAACGGGTGTATGTGGGAGAAAATGTCGTGTATTTGGGAGAAAGCTGGTGTATGTGGGAGAAAAGGCCATTGTGATGGGAGTCAGTGTGATCTTGAGGAGTGGAAAGCAGTATTCTTGAGATGAAACGTGAGGTATTTCTAAGAGTCCTGGTATTTCTGGGAGAAAATGTCTTGTTTTGGAGAGCCAAAGTCCCATTTTGGGGGCAGAAGCTGGTATTTCTGTGACACTGCCATCTTGATGGGGGTAAGTGTGATCTTGAGGAGTGTAAAGCAGCATTTTGGTTAGAAAATGGGAGCTCTTCCTAAGAGCAGTGCTATTTCTGGGAGAAAAGGAGCTCTACTGGGCATAAAAATGGTGTATCTGTGATAAAATGCCACATTTCTGAAAGAAACTGTCCTCTTGCGGAGTGTAATGCTGTATGTTCCGGAGGAAATGGGAAATATTCAGCAGAGTCCTGGTATTTCTGGGAGAAGAGGTCTGATGTGGGGGGGGGAAGGTGATGTATCTGTGAGAAAGCTGGTGTTTCTGGGAGAAAATGCCAGGTATTGGTGAGGAAACAGATGCTAGAGAGGGAAAAGGCTGGTATTTTGGGGAAAAAAGGCCGTTTGTTAAAGAATAAGCTGGCATTTCTGGGAGAATATGTCCCATCTTTGGGAGAAAACGGGTGTATGTGGGAGAAAATGTCGTGTATTTGGGAGAAAGCTGGTGTATGTGGGAGAAAAGGCCATTGTGATGGGAGTCAGTGTGATCTTGAGGAGTGGAAAGCAGTATTCTTGAGATGAAACGTGAGGTATTTCTAAGAGTCCTGGTATTTCTGGGAGAAAATGTCTTGTTTTGGAGAGCCAAAGTCCCATTTTGGGGGCAGAAGCTGGTATTTCTGTGACACTGCCATCTTGATGGGGGTAAGTGTGATCTTGAGGAGTGTAAAGCAGCATTTTGGTTAGAAAATGGGAGCTCTTCCTAAGAGCAGTGCTATTTCTGGGAGAAAAGGAGCTCTACTGGGCATAAAAATGGTGTATCTGTGATAAAATGCCACATTTCTGAAAGAAACTGTCCTCTTGCGGAGTGTAATGCTGTATGTTCCGGAGGAAATGGGAAATATTCAGCAGAGTCCTGGTATTTCTGGGAGAAGAGGTCTGATGTGGGGGGGGGAAGGTGATGTATCTGTGAGAAAGCTGGTGTTTCTGGGAGAAAATGCCAGGTATTGGTGAGGAAACAGATGCTAGAGAGGGAAAAGGCCATCCCTTTGGGAGAGAAGTGGTATTTCTGGGAGAAAATGCCCCAAATCGGGGAGTAAGTGTCATCCTGAGGCGTGTCATGGAGTAGATTTGGGAGGAAATGGAGGTGTTTCACAGAGTAGCGGCACTTCTGGGAGAAAATGTCCTCAGTGGGAAAGACAATGTCCTCTTGAGGGAAGAAAACAGGTCTTTCTTACAGCAAATGTCATCCAATTGGGAGAAAATCTCCTCTCTTGGGGAGAAAAGTGGTCTTTCTGAGAGAAGGTGTCCTCTTCTTGGCTGCAAGTGTCCCAGTTGGCATTGTCATGGAGGCTTTTTGGGGAGAAAGCGTGTGGCAGTTGTAAGAGAAGGGGTATTTCTGGGAGCAAATCTCCTCTTTTTGGAAGAGAAGGTGAAATTTCCAAGGGAAAAGTGGCATTTCTGGGAGGAAATGACATAGCTGGGGGAGAAAAGTGGGAACCGGTGGGAAAGAAGATCTTGTACTGGAGAGCAACGGTGGTCTTTTTGGTGTGCCATGTGGTCTCTTGGGGAGACAACGTGGTAAATAGGGGAGACAATGTCCTCTGGAGGAGTGTCAAGTAGTATTTGGGAGAGCAAACGTCAGGTATTTCTCGGAAAACGGCTGTCTCTGGGAGATAGTAGCAGACTTGGTTGGAAAATGACAGGTGTTTGTGAGAAAGCTGGTATTTTGGGAAAAAAAGGCCGTTTTTTAAAGAATAAGCTGGCATTTCTGGGAGAATATGTCCCATCTTTGGGAGAAAACGGGTGTATGTGGGAGAAAATGTCGTGTATTTGGGAGAAAGCTGGTGTATGTGGGAGAAAAGGCCATTGTGATGGGAGTCAGTGTGATCTTGAGGAGTGGAAAGCAGTATTCTTGAGATGAAACGTGAGGTATTTCTAAGAGTCCTGGTATTTCTGGGAGAAAATGTCTTGTTTTGGAGAGCCAAAGTCCCATTTTGGGGGCAGAAGCTGGTATTTCTGTGACACTGCCATCTTGATGGGGGTAAGTGTGATCTTGAGGAGTGTAAAGCAGCATTTTGGTTAGAAAATGGGAGCTCTTCCTAAGAGCAGTGCTATTTCTGGGAGAAAAGGAGCTCTACTGGGCATAAAAATGGTGTATCTGTGATAAAATGCCACATTTCTGAAAGAAACTGTCCTCTTGCGGAGTGTAATGCTGTATGTTCCGGAGGAAATGGGAAATATTCAGCAGAGTCCTGGTATTTCTGGGAGAAGAGGTCTGATGTGGGGGGGGGAAGGTGATGTATCTGTGAGAAAGCTGGTGTTTCTGGGAGAAAATGCCAGGTATTGGTGAGGAAACAGATGCTAGAGAGGGAAAAGGCTGGTATTTTGGGGAAAAAAGGCCGTTTTTTAAAGAATAAGCTGGCATTTCTGGGAGAATATGTCCCATCGTTGGGAGAAAACGGGTGTATGTGGGAGAAAATGTCGTGTATTTGGGAGAAAGCTGGTGTATGTGGGAGAAAAGGCCATTGTGATGGGAGTCAGTGTGATCTTGAGGAGTGGAAAGCAGTATTCTTGAGATGAAACGTGAGGTATTTCTAAGAGTCCTGGTATTTCTGGGAGAAAATGTCTTGTTTTGGAGAGCCAAAGTCCCATTTTGGGGGCAGAAGCTGGTATTTCTGTGACACTGCCATCTTGATGGGGGTAAGTGTGATCTTGAGGAGTGTAAAGTAGCATTTTGGTTAGAAAATGGGAGCTCTTCCTAAGAGCAGTGCTATTTCTGGGAGAAAAGGAGCTCTACTGGGCATAAAAATGTTGTATCTGTGATAAAATGCCACATTTCTGAAAGAAGCTGTCCTCTTGCGGAGTGTAATGCTGTATGTTCCGGAGGAAATGGGAAATATTCAGCAGAGTCCTGGTATTTCTGGGAGAAGAGGTCTGATGTGGGGGGGGGAAGGTGATGTATCTGTGAGAAAGCTGGTGTTTCTGGGAGAAAATGCCAGGTATTGGTGAGGAAACAGATGCTAGAGAGGGAAAAGGCTGGTATTTTGGGGAAAAAAGGCCGTTTTTTAAAGAATAAGCTGGCATTTCTGGGAGAATATGTCCCATCTTTGGGAGAAAACGGGTGTATGTGGGAGAAAATGTCGTGTATTTGGGAGAAAGCTGGTGTATGTGGGAGAAAAGGCCATTGTGATGGGAGTCAGTGTGATCTTGAGGAGTGGAAAGCAGTATTCTTGAGATGAAACGTGAGGTATTTCTAAGAGTCCTGGTATTTCTGGGAGAAAATGTCTTGTTTTGGAGAGCCAAAGTCCCATTTTGGGGGCAGAAGCTGGTATTTCTCTGACACTGCCATCTTGATGGGGGTAAGTGTGATCTTGAGGAGTGAAAAGCAGCATTTTGGTTAGAAAATGGGAGCTCTTCCTAAGAGCAGTGCTATTTCTGGGAGAAAAGGAGCTCTACTGGGCATAAAAATGGTGTATCTGTGATAAAATGCCACATTTCTGAAAGAAACTGTCCTCTTGCGGAGTGTAATGCTGTATGTTCCGGAGGAAATGGGAAATATTCAGCAGAGTCCTGGTATTTCTGGGAGAAGAGGTCTGATGTGGGGGGGGGAAGGTGATGTATCTGTGAGAAAGCTGGTGTTTCTGGGAGAAAATGCCAGGTATTGGTGAGGAAACAGATGCTAGAGAGGGAAAAGGCTGGTATTTTGGGGAAAAAAGGCCGTTTTTTAAAGAATAAGCTGGCATTTCTGGGAGAATATGTCCCATCTTTGGGAGAAAACGGGTGTATGTGGGAGAAAATGTCGTGTATTTGGGAGAAAGCTGGTGTATGTGGGAGAAAAGGCCATTGTGATGGGAGTCAGTGTGATCTTGAGGAGTGGAAAGCAGTATTCTTGAGATGAAACGTGAGGTATTTCTAAGAGTCCTGGTATTTCTGGGAGAAAATGTCTTGTTTTGGAGAGCCAAAGTCCCATTTTGGGGGCAGAAGCTGGTATTTCTGTGACACTGCCATCTTGATGGGGGTAAGTGTGATCTTGAGGAGTGTAAAGCAGCATTTTGGTTAGAAAATGGGAGCTCTTCCTAAGAGCAGTGCTATTTCTGGGAGAAAAGGAGCTCTACTGGGCATAAAAATGGTGTATCTGTGATAAAATGCCACATTTCTGAAAGAAGCTGTCCTCTTGCGGAGTGTAATGCTGTATGTTCCGGAGGAAATGGGAAATATTCAGCAGAGTCCTGGTATTTCTGGGAGAAGAGGTCTGATGTGGGGGGGGGAAGGTGATGTATCTGTGAGAAAGCTGGTGTTTCTGGGAGAAAATGCCAGGTATTGGTGAGGAAACAGACGCTAGAGAGGGAAAAGGCTGGTATTTTGGGGAAAAAAGGCCGTTTGTTAAAGAATAAGCTGGCATTTCTGGGAGAATATGTCCCATCTTTGGGAGAAAACGGGTGTATGTGGGAGAAAATGTCGTGTATTTGGGAGAAAGCTGGTGTATGTGGGAGAAAAGGCCATTGTGATGGGAGTCAGTGTGATCTTGAGGAGTGGAAAGCAGTATTCTTGAGATGAAACGTGAGGTATTTCTAAGAGTCCTGGTATTTCTGGGAGAAAATGTCTTGTTTTGGAGAGCCAAAGTCCCATTTTGGGGGCAGAAGCTGGTATTTCTGTGACACTGCCATCTTGATGGGGGTAAGTGTGATCTTGAGGAGTGTAAAGCAGCATTTTGGTTAGAAAATGGGAGCTCTTCCTAAGAGCAGTGCTATTTCTGGGAGAAAAGGAGCTCTACTGGGCATAAAAATGGTGTATCTGTGATAAAATGCCACATTTCTGAAAGAAACTGTCCTCTTGCGGAGTGTAATGCTGTATGTTCCGGAGGAAATGGGAAATATTCAGCAGAGTCCTGGTATTTCTGGGAGAAGAGGTCTGATGTGGGGGGGGGAAGGTGATGTATCTGTGAGAAAGCTGGTGTTTCTGGGAGAAAATGCCAGGTATTGGTGAGGAAACAGATGCTAGAGAGGGAAAAGGCTGGTATTTTGGGGAAAAAAAGGCCGTTTTTTAAAGAATAAGCTGGCATTTCTGGGAGAATATGTCCCATCTTTGGGAGAAAACGGGTGTATGTGGGAGAAAATGTCGTGTATTTGGGAGAAAGCTGGTGTATGTGGGAGAAAAGGCCATTGTGATGGGAGTCAGTGTGATCTTGAGGAGTGGAAAGCAGTATTCTTGAGATGAAACGTGAGGTATTTCTAAGAGTCCTGGTATTTCTGGGAGAAAATGTCTTGTTTTGGAGAGCCAAAGTCCCATTTTGGGGGCAGAAGCTGGTATTTCTGTGACACTGCCATCTTGATGGGGGTAAGTGTGATCTTGAGGAGTGTAAAGCAGCATTTTGGTTAGAAAATGGGAGCTCTTCCTAAGAGCAGTGCTATTTCTGGGAGAAAAGGAGCTCTACTGGGCATAAAAATGGTGTATCTGTGATAAAATGCCACATTTCTGAAAGAAGCTGTCCTCTTGCGGAGTGTAATGCTGTATGTTCCGGAGGAAATGGGAAATATTCAGCAGAGTCCTGGTATTTCTGGGAGAAGAGGTCTGATGTGGGGGGGGGAAGGTGATGTATCTGTGAGAAAGCTGGTGTTTCTGGGAGAAAATGCCAGGTATTGGTGAGGAAACAGATGCTAGAGAGGGAAAAGGCTGGTATTTTGGGGAAAAAAGGCCGTTTTTTAAAGAATAAGCTGGCATTTCTGGGAGAATATGTCCCATCTTTGGGAGAAAACGGGTGTATGTGGGAGAAAATGTCGTGTATTTGGGAGAAAGCTGGTGTATGTGGGAGAAAAGGCCATTGTGATGGGAGTCAGTGTGATCTTGAGGAGTGGAAAGCAGTATTCTTGAGATGAAACGTGAGGTATTTCTAAGAGTCCTGGTATTTCTGGGAGAAAATGTCTTGTTTTGGAGAGCCAAAGTCCCATTTTGGGGGCAGAAGCTGGTATTTCTGTGACACTGCCATCTTGATGGGGGTAAGTGTGATCTTGAGGAGTGTAAAGCAGCATTTTGGTTAGAAAATGGGAGCTCTTCCTAAGAGCAGTGCTATTTCTGGGAGAAAAGGAGCTCTACTGGGCATAAAAATGGTGTATCTGTGATAAAATGCCACATTTCTGAAAGAAACTGTCCTCTTGCGGAGTGTAATGCTGTATGTTCCGGAGGAAATGGGAAATATTCAGCAGAGTCCTGGTATTTCTGGGAGAAGAGGTCTGATGTGGGGGGGGGAAGGTGATGTATCTGTGAGAAAGCTGGTGTTTCTGGGAGAAAATGCCAGGTATTGGTGAGGAAACAGACGCTAGAGAGGGAAAAGGCTGGTATTTTGGGGAAAAAAGGCCGTTTTTTAAAGAATAAGCTGGCATTTCTGGGAGAATATGTCCCATCTTTGGGAGAAAACGGGTGTATGTGGGAGAAAATGTCGTGTATTTGGGAGAAAGCTGGTGTATGTGGGAGAAAAGGCCATTGTGATGGGAGTCAGTGTGATCTTGAGGAGTGGAAAGCAGTATTCTTGAGATGAAACGTGAGGTATTTCTAAGAGTCCTGGTATTTCTGGGAGAAAATGTCTTGTTTTGGAGAGCCAAAGTCCCATTTTGGGGGCAGAAGCTGGTATTTCTGTGACACTGCCATCTTGATGGGGGTAAGTGTGATCTTGAGGAGTGTAAAGCAGCATTTTGGTTAGAAAATGGGAGCTCTTCCTAAGAGCAGTGCTATTTCTGGGAGAAAAGGAGCTCTACTGGGCATAAAAATGGTGTATCTGTGATAAAATGCCACATTTCTGAAAGAAGCTGTCCTCTTGCGGAGTGTAATGCTGTATGTTCCGGAGGAAATGGGAAATATTCAGCAGAGTCCTGGTATTTCTGGGAGAAGAGGTCTGATGTGGGGGGGGGAAGGTGATGTATCTGTGAGAAAGCTGGTGTTTCTGGGAGAAAATGCCAGGTATTGGTGAGGAAACAGATGCTAGAGAGGGAAAAGGCTGGTATTTTGGGGAAAAAAAGGCCGTTTTTTAAAGAATAAGCTGGCATTTCTGGGAGAATATGTCCCATCTTTGGGAGAAAACGGGTGTATGTGGGAGAAAATGTCGTGTATTTGGGAGAAAGCTGGTGTATGTGGGAGAAAAGGCCATTGTGATGGGAGTCAGTGTGATCTTGAGGAGTGGAAAGCAGTATTCTTGAGATGAAACGTGAGGTATTTCTAAGAGTCCTGGTATTTCTGGGAGAAAATGTCTTGTTTTGGAGAGCCAAAGTCCCATTTTGGGGGCAGAAGCTGGTATTTCTGTGACACTGCCATCTTGATGGGGGTAAGTGTGATCTTGAGGAGTGTAAAGCAGCATTTTGGTTAGAAAATGGGAGCTCTTCCTAAGAGCAGTGCTATTTCTGGGAGAAAAGGAGCTCTACTGGGCATAAAAATGGTGTATCTGTGATAAAATGCCACATTTCTGAAAGAAACTGTCCTCTTGCGGAGTGTAATGCTGTATGTTCCGGAGGAAATGGGAAATATTCAGCAGAGTCCTGGTATTTCTGGGAGAAGAGGTCTGATGTGGGGGGGGGAAGGTGATGTATCTGTGAGAAAGCTGGTGTTTCTGGGAGAAAATGCCAGGTATTGGTGAGGAAACAGACGCTAGAGAGGGAAAAGGCTGGTATTTTGGGGAAAAAAGGCCGTTTTTTAAAGAATAAGCTGGCATTTCTGGGAGAATATGTCCCATCTTTGGGAGAAAGCGGGTGTATGTGGGAGAAAATGTCGTGTATTTGGGAGAAAGCTGGTGTATGTGGGAGAAAAGGCCATTGTGATGGGAGTCAGTGTGATCTTGAGGAGTGGAAAGCAGTATTCTTGAGATGAAACGTGAGGTATTTCTAAGAGTCCTGGTATTTCTGGGAGAAAATGTCTTGTTTTGGAGAGCCAAAGTCCCATTTTGGGGGCAGAAGCTGGTATTTCTGTGACACTGCCATCTTGATGGGGGTAAGTGTGATCTTGAGGAGTGTAAAGCAGCATTTTGGTTAGAAAATGGGAGCTCTTCCTAAGAGCAGTGCTATTTCTGGGAGAAAAGGAGCTCTACTGGGCATAAAAATGGTGTATCTGTGATAAAATGCCACATTTCTGAAAGAAACTGTCCTCTTGCGGAGTGTAATGCTGTATGTTCCGGAGGAAATGGGAAATATTCAGCAGAGTCCTGGTATTTCTGGGAGAAGAGGTCTGATGTGGGGGGGGGAAGGTGATGTATCTGTGAGAAAGCTGGTGTTTCTGGGAGAAAATGCCAGGTATTGGTGAGGAAACAGACGCTAGAGAGGGAAAAGGCTGGTATTTTGGGGAAAAAAGGCCGTTTTTTAAAGAATAAGCTGGCATTTCTGGGAGAATATGTCCCATCTTTGGGAGAAAACGGGTGTATGTGGGAGAAAATGTCGTGTATTTGGGAGAAAGCTGGTGTATGTGGGAGAAAAGGCCATTGTGATGGGAGTCAGTGTGATCTTGAGGAGTGGAAAGCAGTATTCTTGAGATGAAACGTGAGGTATTTCTAAGAGTCCTGGTATTTCTGGGAGAAAATGTCTTGTTTTGGAGAGCCAAAGTCCCATTTTGGGGGCAGAAGCTGGTATTTCTGTGACACTGCCATCTTGATGGGGGTAAGTGTGATCTTGAGGAGTGTAAAGCAGCATTTTGGTTAGAAAATGGGAGCTCTTCCTAAGAGCAGTGCTATTTCTGGGAGAAAAGGAGCTCTACTGGGCATAAAAATGGTGTATCTGTGATAAAATGCCACATTTCTGAAAGAAGCTGTCCTCTTGCGGAGTGTAATGCTGTATGTTCCGGAGGAAATGGGAAATATTCAGCAGAGTCCTGGTATTTCTGGGAGAAGAGGTCTGATGTGGGGGGGGGAAGGTGATGTATCTGTGAGAAAGCTGGTGTTTCTGGGAGAAAATGCCAGGTATTGGTGAGGAAACAGATGCTAGAGAGGGAAAAGGCTGGTATTTTGGGGAAAAAAGGCCGTTTTTTAAAGAATAAGCTGGCATTTCTGGGAGAATATGTCCCATCTTTGGGAGAAAGCGGGTGTATGTGGGAGAAAATGTCGTGTATTTGGGAGAAAGCTGGTGTATGTGGGAGAAAAGGCCATTGTGATGGGAGTCAGTGTGATCTTGAGGAGTGGAAAGCAGTATTCTTGAGATGAAACGTGAGGTATTTCTAAGAGTCCTGGTATTTCTGGGAGAAAATGTCTTGTTTTGGAGAGCCAAAGTCCCATTTTGGGGGCAGAAGCTGGTATTTCTGTGACACTGCCATCTTGATGGGGGTAAGTGTGATCTTGAGGAGTGTAAAGCAGCATTTTGGTTAGAAAATGGGAGCTCTTCCTAAGAGCAGTGCTATTTCTGGGAGAAAAGGAGCTCTACTGGGCATAAAAATGGTGTATCTGTGATAAAATGCCACATTTCTGAAAGAAACTGTCCTCTTGCGGAGTGTAATGCTGTATGTTCCGGAGGAAATGGGAAATATTCAGCAGAGTCCTGGTATTTCTGGGAGAAGAGGTCTGATGTGGGGGGGGGAAGGTGATGTATCTGTGAGAAAGCTGGTGTTTCTGGGAGAAAATGCCAGGTATTGGTGAGGAAACAGACGCTAGAGAGGGAAAAGGCTGGTATTTTGGGGAAAAAAGGCCGTTTTTTAAAGAATAAGCTGGCATTTCTGGGAGAATATGTCCCATCTTTGGGAGAAAACGGGTGTATGTGGGAGAAAATGTCGTGTATTTGGGAGAAAGCTGGTGTATGTGGGAGAAAAGGCCATTGTGATGGGAGTCAGTGTGATCTTGAGGAGTGGAAAGCAGTACTCTTGAGATGAAACGTGAGGTATTTCTAAGAGTCCTGGTATTTCTGGGAGAAAATGTCTTGTTTTGGAGAGCCAAAGTCCCATTTTGGGGGCAGAAGCTGGTATTTCTGTGACACTGCCATCTTGATGGGGGTAAGTGTGATCTTGAGGAGTGTAAAGCAGCATTTTGGTTAGAAAATGGGAGCTCTTCCTAAGAGCAGTGCTATTTCTGGGAGAAAAGGAGCTCTACTGGGCATAAAAATGGTGTATCTGTGATAAAATGCCACATTTCTGAAAGAAACTGTCCTCTTGCGGAGTGTAATGCTGTATGTTCCGGAGGAAATGGGAAATATTCAGCAGAGTCCTGGTATTTCTGGGAGAAGAGGTCTGATGTGGGGGGGGGAAGGTGATGTATCTGTGAGAAAGCTGGTGTTTCTGGGAGAAAATGCCAGGTATTGGTGAGGAAACAGATGCTAGAGAGGGAAAAGGCTGGTATTTTGGGGAAAAAAGGCCGTTTTTTAAAGAATAAGCTGGCATTTCTGGGAGAATATGTCCCATCGTTGGGAGAAAACGGGTGTATGTGGGAGAAAATGTCGTGTATTTGGGAGAAAGCTGGTGTATGTGGGAGAAAAGGCCATTGTGATGGGAGTCAGTGTGATCTTGAGGAGTGGAAAGCAGTATTCTTGAGATGAAACGTGAGGTATTTCTAAGAGTCCTGGTATTTCTGGGAGAAAATGTCTTGTTTTGGAGAGCCAAAGTCCCATTTTGGGGGCAGAAGCTGGTATTTCTGTGACACTGCCATCTTGATGGGGGTAAGTGTGATCTTGAGGAGTGTAAAGCAGCATTTTGGTTAGAAAATGGGAGCTCTTCCTAAGAGCAGTGCTATTTCTGGGAGAAAAGGAGCTCTACTGGGCATAAAAATGGTGTATCTGTGATAAAATGCCACATTTCTGAAAGAAACTGTCCTCTTGCGGAGTGTAATGCTGTATGTTCCGGAGGAAATGGGAAATATTCAGCAGAGTCCTGGTATTTCTGGGAGAAGAGGTCTGATGTGGGGGGGGGAAGGTGATGTATCTGTGAGAAAGCTGGTGTTTCTGGGAGAAAATGCCAGGTATTGGTGAGGAAACAGATGCTAGAGAGGGAAAAGGCTGGTATTTTGGGGAAAAAAGGCCGTTTTTTAAAGAATAAGCTGGCATTTCTGGGAGAATATGTCCCATCGTTGGGAGAAAACGGGTGTATGTGGGAGAAAATGTCGTGTATTTGGGAGAAAGCTGGTGTATGTGGGAGAAAAGGCCATTGTGATGGGAGTCAGTGTGATCTTGAGGAGTGGAAAGCAGTATTCTTGAGATGAAACGTGAGGTATTTCTAAGAGTCCTGGTATTTCTGGGAGAAAATGTCTTGTTTTGGAGAGCCAAAGTCCCATTTTGGGGGCAGAAGCTGGTATTTCTGTGACACTGCCATCTTGATGGGGGTAAGTGTGATCTTGAGGAGTGTAAAGCAGCATTTTGGTTAGAAAATGGGAGCTCTTCCTAAGAGCAGTGCTATTTCTGGGAGAAAAGGAGCTCTACTGGGCATAAAAATGGTGTATCTGTGATAAAATGCCACATTTCTGAAAGAAACTGTCCTCTTGCGGAGTGTAATGCTGTATGTTCCGGAGGAAATGGGAAATATTCAGCAGAGTCCTGGTATTTCTGGGAGAAGAGGTCTGATGTGGGGGGGGAAGGTGATGTATCTGTGAGAAAGCTGGTGTTTCTGGGAGAAAATGCCAGGTATTGGTGAGGAAACAGATGCTAGAGAGGGAAAAGGCTGGTATTTTGGGGAAAAAAGGCCGTTTTTTAAAGAATAAGCTGGCATTTCTGGGAGAATATGTCCCATCGTTGGGAGAAAACGGGTGTATGTGGGAGAAAATGTCGTGTATTTGGGAGAAAGCTGGTGTATGTGGGAGAAAAGGCCATTGTGATGGGAGTCAGTGTGATCTTGAGGAGTGGAAAGCAGTATTCTTGAGATGAAACGTGAGGTATTTCTAAGAGTCCTGGTATTTCTGGGAGAAAATGTCTTGTTTTGGAGAGCCAAAGTCCCATTTTGGGGGCAGAAGCTGGTATTTCTGTGACACTGCCATCTTGATGGGGGTAAGTGTGATCTTGAGGAGTGTAAAGCAGCATTTTGGTTAGAAAATGGGAGCTCTTCCTAAGAGCAGTGCTATTTCTGGGAGAAAAGGAGCTCTACTGGGCATAAAAATGGTGTATCTGTGATAAAATGCCACATTTCTGAAAGAAACTGTCCTCTTGCGGAGTGTAATGCTGTATGTTCCGGAGGAAATGGGAAATATTCAGCAGAGTCCTGGTATTTCTGGGAGAAGAGGTCTGATGTGGGGGGGGGGAAGGTGATGTATCTGTGAGAAAGCTGGTGTTTCTGGGAGAAAATGCCAGGTATTGGTGAGGAAACAGACGCTAGAGAGGGAAAAGGCTGGTATTTTGGGGAAAAAAGGCCGTTTTTTAAAGAATAAGCTGGCATTTCTGGGAGAATATGTCCCATCTTTGGGAGAAAACGGGTGTATGTGGGAGAAAATGTCGTGTATTTGGGAGAAAGCTGGTGTATGTGGGAGAAAAGGCCATTGTGATGGGAGTCAGTGTGATCTTGAGGAGTGGAAAGCAGTATTCTTGAGATGAAACGTGAGGTATTTCTAAGAGTCCTGGTATTTCTGGGAGAAAATGTCTTGTTTTGGAGAGCCAAAGTCCCATTTTGGGGGCAGAAGCTGGTATTTCTGTGACACTGCCATCTTGATGGGGGTAAGTGTGATCTTGAGGAGTGTAAAGCAGCATTTTGGTTAGAAAATGGGAGCTCTTCCTAAGAGCAGTGCTATTTCTGGGAGAAAAGGAGCTCTACTGGGCATAAAAATGGTGTATCTGTGATAAAATGCCACATTTCTGAAAGAAGCTGTCCTCTTGCGGAGTGTAATGCTGTATGTTCCGGAGGAAATGGGAAATATTCAGCAGAGTCCTGGTATTTCTGGGAGAAGAGGTCTGATGTGGGGGGGGGAAGGTGATGTATCTGTGAGAAAGCTGGTGTTTCTGGGAGAAAATGCCAGGTATTGGTGAGGAAACAGATGCTAGAGAGGGAAAAGGCTGGTATTTTGGGGAAAAAAGGCCGTTTTTTAAAGAATAAGCTGGCATTTCTGGGAGAATATGTCCCATCTTTGGGAGAAAACGGGTGTATGTGGGAGAAAATGTCGTGTATTTGGGAGAAAGCTGGTGTATGTGGGAGAAAAGGCCATTGTGATGGGAGTCAGTGTGATCTTGAGGAGTGGAAAGCAGTATTCTTGAGATGAAACGTGAGGTATTTCTAAGAGTCCTGGTATTTCTGGGAGAAAATGTCTTGTTTTGGAGAGCCAAAGTCCCATTTTGGGGGCAGAAGCTGGTATTTCTGTGACACTGCCATCTTGATGGGGGTAAGTGTGATCTTGAGGAGTGTAAAGCAGCATTTTGGTTAGAAAATGGGAGCTCTTCCTAAGAGCAGTGCTATTTCTGGGAGAAAAGGAGCTCTACCGGGCATAAAAATGGTGTATCTGTGATAAAATGCCACATTTCTGAAAGAAGCTGTCCTCTTGCGGAGTGTAATGCTGTATGTTCCGGAGGAAATGGGAAATATTCAGCAGAGTCCTGGTATTTCTGGGAGAAGAGGTCTGATGTGGGGGGGGGGAAGGTGATGTATCTGTGAGAAAGCTGGTGTTTCTGGGAGAAAATGCCAGGTATTGGTGAGGAAACAGACGCTAGAGAGGGAAAAGGCTGGTATTTTGGGGAAAAAAGGCCGTTTTTTAAAGAATAAGCTGGCATTTCTGGGAGAATATGTCCCATCTTTGGGAGAAAACGGGTGTATGTGGGAGAAAATGTCGTGTATTTGGGAGAAAGCTGGTGTATGTGGGAGAAAAGGCCATTGTGATGGGAGTCAGTGTGATCTTGAGGAGTGGAAAGCAGTATTCTTGAGATGAAACGTGAGGTATTTCTAAGAGTCCTGGTATTTCTGGGAGAAAATGTCTTGTTTTGGAGAGCCAAAGTCCCATTTTGGGGGCAGAAGCTGGTATTTCTGTGACACTGCCATCTTGATGGGGGTAAGTGTGATCTTGAGGAGTGTAAAGCAGCATTTTGGTTAGAAAATGGGAGCTCTTCCTAAGAGCAGTGCTATTTCTGGGAGAAAAGGAGCTCTACTGGGCATAAAAATGGTGTATCTGTGATAAAATGCCACATTTCTGAAAGAAGCTGTCCTCTTGCGGAGTGTAATGCTGTATGTTCCGGAGGAAATGGGAAATATTCAGCAGAGTCCTGGTATTTCTGGGAGAAGAGGTCTGATGTGGGGGGGGGGAAGGTGATGTATCTGTGAGAAAGCTGGTGTTTCTGGGAGAAAATGCCAGGTATTGGTGAGGAAACAGACGCTAGAGAGGGAAAAGGCTGGTATTTTGGGGAAAAAAGGCCGTTTTTTAAAGAATAAGCTGGCATTTCTGGGAGAATATGTCCCATCTTTGGGAGAAAACGGGTGTATGTGGGAGAAAATGTCGTGTATTTGGGAGAAAGCTGGTGTATGTGGGAGAAAAGGCCATTGTGATGGGAGTCAGTGTGATCTTGAGGAGTGGAAAGCAGTATTCTTGAGATGAAACATGAGGTATTTCTAAGAGTCCTGGTATTTCTGGGAGAAAATGTCTTGTTTTGGAGAGCCAAAGTCCCATTTTGGGGGCAGAAGCTGGTATTTCTGTGACACTGCCATCTTGATGGGGGTAAGTGTGATCTTGAGGAGTGTAAAGCAGCATTTTGGTTAGAAAATGGGAGCTCTTCCTAAGAGCAGTGCTATTTCTGGGAGAAAAGGAGCTCTACTGGGCATAAAAATGGTGTATCTGTGATAAAATGCCACATTTCTGAAAGAAGCTGTCCTCTTGTGGAGTGTAATGCTGTATGTTCCGGAGGAAATGGGAAATATTCAGCAGAGTCCTGGTATTTCTGGGAGAAGAGGTCTGATGTGGGGGGGGGAAGGTGATGTATCTGTGAGAAAGCTGGTGTTTCTGGGAGAAAATGCCAGGTATTGGTGAGGAAACAGATGCTAGAGAGGGAAAAGGCTGGTATTTTGGGGAAAAAAGGCCGTTTTTTAAAGAATAAGCTGGCATTTCTGGGAGAATATGTCCCATCTTTGGGAGAAAACGGGTGTATGTGGGAGAAAATGTCGTGTATTTGGGAGAAAGCTGGTGTATGTGGGAGAAAAGGCCATTGTGATGGGAGTCAGTGTGATCTTGAGGAGTGGAAAGCAGTATTCTTGAGATGAAACGTGAGGTATTTCTAAGAGTCCTGGTATTTCTGGGAGAAAATGTCTTGTTTTGGAGAGCCAAAGTCCCATTTTGGGGGCAGAAGCTGGTATTTCTGTGACACTGCCATCTTGATGGGGGTAAGCGTGATCTTGAGGAGTGTAAAGCAGCATTTTGGTTAGAAAATGGGAGCTCTTCCTAAGAGCAGTGCTATTTCTGGGAGAAAAGGAGCTCTACTGGGCATAAAAATGGTGTATCTGTGATAAAATGCCACATTTCTGAAAGAAGCTGTCCTCTTGCGGAGTGTAATGCTGTATGTTCCGGAGGAAATGGGAAATATTCAGCAGAGTCCTGGTATTTCTGGGAGAAGAGGTCTGATGTGGGGGGGGGAAGGTGATGTATCTGTGAGAAAGCTGGTGTTTCTGGGAGAAAATGCCAGGTATTGGTGAGGAAACAGATGCTAGAGAGGGAAAAGGCTGGTATTTTGGGGAAAAAAGGCCGTTTTTTAAAGAATAAGCTGGCATTTCTGGGAGAATATGTCCCATCTTTGGGAGAAAACGGGTGTATGTGGGAGAAAATGTCGTGTATTTGGGAGAAAGCTGGTGTATGTGGGAGAAAAGGCCATTGTGATGGGAGTCAGTGTGATCTTGAGGAGTGGAAAGCAGTATTCTTGAGATGAAACGTGAGGTATTTCTAAGAGTCCTGGTATTTCTGGGAGAAAATGTCTTGTTTTGGAGAGCCAAAGTCCCATTTTGGGGGCAGAAGCTGGTATTTCTGTGACACTGCCATCTTGATGGGGGTAAGTGTGATCTTGAGGAGTGTAAAGCAGCATTTTGGTTAGAAAATGGGAGCTCTTCCTAAGAGCAGTGCTATTTCTGGGAGAAAAGGAGCTCTACTGGGCATAAAAATGGTGTATCTGTGATAAAATGCCACATTTCTGAAAGAAGCTGTCCTCTTGCGGAGTGTAATGCTGTATGTTCCGGAGGAAATGGGAAATATTCAGCAGAGTCCTGGTATTTCTGGGAGAAGAGGTCTGATGTGGGGGGGGGAAGGTGATGTATCTGTGAGAAAGCTGGTGTTTCTGGGAGAAAATGCCAGGTATTGGTGAGGAAACAGATGCTAGAGAGGGAAAAGGCTGGTATTTTGGGGAAAAAAGGCCGTTTTTTAAAGAATAAGCTGGCATTTCTGGGAGAATATGTCCCATCTTTGGGAGAAAACGGGTGTATGTGGGAGAAAATGTCGTGTATTTGGGAGAAAGCTGGTGTATGTGGGAGAAAAGGCCATTGTGATGGGAGTCAGTGTGATCTTGAGGAGTGGAAAGCAGTATTCTTGAGATGAAACGTGAGGTATTTCTAAGAGTCCTGGTATTTCTGGGAGAAAATGTCTTGTTTTGGAGAGCCAAAGTCCCATTTTGGGGGCAGAAGCTGGTATTTCTGTGACACTGCCATCTTGATGGGGGTAAGTGTGATCTTGAGGAGTGTAAAGCAGCATTTTGGTTAGAAAATGGGAGCTCTTCCTAAGAGCAGTGCTATTTCTGGGAGAAAAGGAGCTCTACTGGGCATAAAAATGGTGTATCTGTGATAAAATGCCACATTTCTGAAAGAAACTGTCCTCTTGCGGAGTGTAATGCTGTATGTTCCGGAGGAAATGGGAAATATTCAGCAGAGTCCTGGTATTTCTGGGAGAAGAGGTCTGATGTGGGGGGGGGAAGGTGATGTATCTGTGAGAAAGCTGGTGTTTCTGGGAGAAAATGCCAGGTATTGGTGAGGAAACAGATGCTAGAGAGGGAAAAGGCTGGTATTTTGGGGAAAAAAGGCCGTTTTTTAAAGAATAAGCTGGCATTTCTGGGAGAATATGTCCCATCTTTGGGAGAAAACGGGTGTATGTGGGAGAAAATGTCGTGTATTTGGGAGAAAGCTGGTGTATGTGGGAGAAAAGGCCATTGTGATGGGAGTCAGTGTGATCTTGAGGAGTGGAAAGCAGTATTCTTGAGATGAAACGTGAGGTATTTCTAAGAGTCCTGGTATTTCTGGGAGAAAATGTCTTGTTTTGGAGAGCCAAAGTCCCATTTTGGGGGCAGAAGCTGGTATTTCTGTGACACTGCCATCTTGATGGGGGTAAGTGTGATCTTGAGGAGTGTAAAGCAGCATTTTGGTTAGAAAATGGGAGCTCTTCCTAAGAGCAGTGCTATTTCTGGGAGAAAAGGAGCTCTACTGGGCATAAAAATGGTGTATCTGTGATAAAATGCCACATTTCTGAAAGAAGCTGTCCTCTTGCGGAGTGTAATGCTGTATGTTCCGGAGGAAATGGGAAATATTCAGCAGAGTCCTGGTATTTCTGGGAGAAGAGGTCTGATGTGGGGGGGGGAAGGTGATGTATCTGTGAGAAAGCTGGTGTTTCTGGGAGAAAATGCCAGGTATTGGTGAGGAAACAGATGCTAGAGAGGGAAAAGGCTGGTATTTTGGGGAAAAAAGGCCGTTTTTTAAAGAATAAGCTGGCATTTCTGGGAGAATATGTCCCATCTTTGGGAGAAAACGGGTGTATGTGGGAGAAAATGTCGTGTATTTGGGAGAAAGCTGGTGTATGTGGGAGAAAAGGCCATTGTGATGGGAGTCAGTGTGATCTTGAGGAGTGGAAAGCAGTATTCTTGAGATGAAACGTGAGGTATTTCTAAGAGTCCTGGTATTTCTGGGAGAAAATGTCTTGTTTTGGAGAGCCAAAGTCCCATTTTGGGGGCAGAAGCTGGTATTTCTGTGACACTGCCATCTTGATGGGGGTAAGTGTGATCTTGAGGAGTGTAAAGCAGCATTTTGGTTAGAAAATGGGAGCTCTTCCTAAGAGCAGTGCTATTTCTGGGAGAAAAGGAGCTCTACTGGGCATAAAAATGGTGTATCTGTGATAAAATGCCACATTTCTGAAAGAAGCTGTCCTCTTGCGGAGTGTAATGCTGTATGTTCCGGAGGAAATGGGAAATATTCAGCAGAGTCCTGGTATTTCTGGGAGAAGAGGTCTGATGTGGGGGGGGGAAGGTGATGTATCTGTGAGAAAGCTGGTGTTTCTGGGAGAAAATGCCAGGTATTGGTGAGGAAACAGATGCTAGAGAGGGAAAAGGCTGGTATTTTGGGGAAAAAAGGCCGTTTTTTAAAGAATAAGCTGGCATTTCTGGGAGAATATGTCCCATCTTTGGGAGAAAACGGGTGTATGTGGGAGAAAATGTCGTGTATTTGGGAGAAAGCTGGTGTATGTGGGAGAAAAGGCCATTGTGATGGGAGTCAGTGTGATCTTGAGGAGTGGAAAGCAGTATTCTTGAGATGAAACGTGAGGTATTTCTAAGAGTCCTGGTATTTCTGGGAGAAAATGTCTTGTTTTGGAGAGCCAAAGTCCCATTTTGGGGGCAGAAGCTGGTATTTCTGTGACACTGCCATCTTGATGGGGGTAAGTGTGATCTTGAGGAGTGTAAAGCAGCATTTTGGTTAGAAAATGGGAGCTCTTCCTAAGAGCAGTGCTATTTCTGGGAGAAAAGGAGCTCTACTGGGCATAAAAATGGTGTATCTGTGATAAAATGCCACATTTCTGAAAGAAGCTGTCCTCTTGCGGAGTGTAATGCTGTATGTTCCGGAGGAAATGGGAAATATTCAGCAGAGTCCTGGTATTTCTGGGAGAAGAGGTCTGATGTGGGGGGGGGAAGGTGATGTATCTGTGAGAAAGCTGGTGTTTCTGGGAGAAAATGCCAGGTATTGGTGAGGAAACAGATGCTAGAGAGGGAAAAGGCTGGTATTTTGGGGAAAAAAGGCCGTTTTTTAAAGAATAAGCTGGCATTTCTGGGAGAATATGTCCCATCTTTGGGAGAAAACGGGTGTATGTGGGAGAAAATGTCGTGTATTTGGGAGAAAGCTGGTGTATGTGGGAGAAAAGGCCATTGTGATGGGAGTCAGTGTGATCTTGAGGAGTGGAAAGCAGTATTCTTGAGATGAAACGTGAGGTATTTCTAAGAGTCCTGGTATTTCTGGGAGAAAATGTCTTGTTTTGGAGAGCCAAAGTCCCATTTTGGGGGCAGAAGCTGGTATTTCTGTGACACTGCCATCTTGATGGGGGTAAGTGTGATCTTGAGGAGTGTAAAGCAGCATTTTGGTTAGAAAATGGGAGCTCTTCCTAAGAGCAGTGCTATTTCTGGGAGAAAAGGAGCTCTACTGGGCATAAAAATGGTGTATCTGTGATAAAATGCCACATTTCTGAAAGAAACTGTCCTCTTGCGGAGTGTAATGCTGTATGTTCCGGAGGAAATGGGAAATATTCAGCAGAGTCCTGGTATTTCTGGGAGAAGAGGTCTGATGTGGGGGGGGGAAGGTGATGTATCTGTGAGAAAGCTGGTGTTTCTGGGAGAAAATGCCAGGTATTGGTGAGGAAACAGACGCTAGAGAGGGAAAAGGCTGGTATTTTGGGGAAAAAAGGCCGTTTTTTAAAGAATAAGCTGGCATTTCTGGGAGAATATGTCCCATCTTTGGGAGAAAACGGGTGTATGTGGGAGAAAATGTTGTGTATTTGGGAGAAAGCTGGTGTATGTGGGAGAAAAGGCCATTGTGATGGGAGTCAGTGTGATCTTGAGGAGTGGAAAGCAGTATTCTTGAGATGAAACGTGAGGTATTTCTAAGAGTCCTGGTATTTCTGGGAGAAAATGTCTTGTTTTGGAGAGCCAAAGTCCCATTTTGGGGGCAGAAGCTGGTATTTCTGTGACACTGCCATCTTGATGGGGGTAAGTGTGATCTTGAGGAGTGAAAAGCAGCATTTTGGTTAGAAAATGGGAGCTCTTCCTAAGAGCAGTGCTATTTCTGGGAGAAAAGGAGCTCTACTGGGCATAAAAATGGTGTATCTGTGATAAAATGCCACATTTCTGAAAGAAACTGTCCTTTTGCGGAGTGTAATGCTGTATGTTCCGGAGGAAATGGGAAATATTCAGCAGAGTCCTGGTATTTCTGGGAGAAGAGGTCTGATGTGGGGGGGGGAAGGTGATGTATCTGTGAGAAAGCTGGTGTTTCTGGGAGAAAATGCCAGGTATTGGTGAGGAAACAGATGCTAGAGAGGGAAAAGGCTGGTATTTTGGGGAAAAAAGGCCGTTTTTTAAAGAATAAGCTGGCATTTCTGGGAGAATATGTCCCATCTTTGGGAGAAAACGGGTGTATGTGGGAGAAAATGTCGTGTATTTGGGAGAAAGCTGGTGTATGTGGGAGAAAAGGCCATTGTGATGGGAGTCAGTGTGATCTTGAGGAGTGGAAAGCAGTATTCTTGAGATGAAACGTGAGGTATTTCTAAGAGTCCTGGTATTTCTGGGAGAAAATGTCTTGTTTTGGAGAGCCAAAGTCCCATTTTGGGGGCAGAAGCTGGTATTTCTGTGACACTGCCATCTTGATGGGGGTAAGTGTGATCTTGAGGAGTGTAAAGCAGCATTTTGGTTAGAAAATGGGAGCTCTTCCTAAGAGCAGTGCTATTTCTGGGAGAAAAGGAGCTCTACTGGGCATAAAAATGGTGTATCTGTGATAAAATGCCACATTTCTGAAAGAAGCTGTCCTCTTGCGGAGTGTAATGCTGTATGTTCCGGAGGAAATGGGAAATATTCAGCAGAGTCCTGGTATTTCTGGGAGAAGAGGTCTGATGTGGGGGGGGGAAGGTGATGTATCTGTGAGAAAGCTGGTGTTTCTGGGAGAAAATGCCAGGTATTGGTGAGGAAACAGACGCTAGAGAGGGAAAAGGCTGGTATTTTGGGGAAAAAAGGCCGTTTTTTAAAGAATAAGCTGGCATTTCTGGGAGAATATGTCCCATCTTTGGGAGAAAACGGGTGTATGTGGGAGAAAATGTCGTGTATTTGGGAGAAAGCTGGTGTATGTGGGAGAAAAGGCCATTGTGATGGGAGTCAGTGTGATCTTGAGGAGTGGAAAGCAGTATTCTTGAGATGAAACGTGAGGTATTTCTAAGAGTCCTGGTATTTCTGGGAGAAAATGTCTTGTTTTGGAGAGCCAAAGTCCCATTTTGGGGGCAGAAGCTGGTATTTCTGTGACACTGCCATCTTGATGGGGGTAAGTGTGATCTTGAGGAGTGTAAAGCAGCATTTTGGTTAGAAAATGGGAGCTCTTCCTAAGAGCAGTGCTATTTCTGGGAGAAAAGGAGCTCTACTGGGCATAAAAATGGTGTATCTGTGATAAAATGCCACATTTCTGAAAGAAACTGTCCTTTTGCGGAGTGTAATGCTGTATGTTCCGGAGGAAATGGGAAATATTCAGCAGAGTCCTGGTATTTCTGGGAGAAGAGGTCTGATGTGGGGGGGGGAAGGTGATGTATCTGTGAGAAAGCTGGTGTTTCTGGGAGAAAATGCCAGGTATTGGTGAGGAAACAGATGCTAGAGAGGGAAAAGGCTGGTATTTTGGGGAAAAAAGGCCGTTTTTTAAAGAATAAGCTGGCATTTCTGGGAGAATATGTCCCATCTTTGGGAGAAAACGGGTGTATGTGGGAGAAAATGTCGTGTATTTGGGAGAAAGCTGGTGTATGTGGGAGAAAAGGCCATTGTGATGGGAGTCAGTGTGATCTTGAGGAGTGGAAAGCAGTATTCTTGAGATGAAACGTGAGGTATTTCTAAGAGTCCTGGTATTTCTGGGAGAAAATGTCTTGTTTTGGAGAGCCAAAGTCCCATTTTGGGGGCAGAAGCTGGTATTTCTGTGACACTGCCATCTTGATGGGGGTAAGTGTGATCTTGAGGAGTGTAAAGCAGCATTTTGGTTAGAAAATGGGAGCTCTTCCTAAGAGCAGTGCTATTTCTGGGAGAAAAGGAGCTCTACTGGGCATAAAAATGGTGTATCTGTGATAAAATGCCACATTTCTGAAAGAAACTGTCCTCTTGCGGAGTGTAATGCTGTATGTTCCGGAGGAAATGGGAAATATTCAGCAGAGTCCTGGTATTTCTGGGAGAAGAGGTCTGATGTGGGGGGGGGAAGGTGATGTATCTGTGAGAAAGCTGGTGTTTCTGGGAGAAAATGCCAGGTATTGGTGAGGAAACAGACGCTAGAGAGGGAAAAGGCTGGTATTTTGGGGAAAAAAGGCCGTTTTTTAAAGAATAAGCTGGCATTTCTGGGAGAATATGTCCCATCTTTGGGAGAAAACGGGTGTATGTGGGAGAAAATGTCGTGTATTTGGGAGAAAGCTGGTGTATGTGGGAGAAAAGGCCATTGTGATGGGAGTCAGTGTGATCTTGAGGAGTGGAAAGCAGTATTCTTGAGATGAAACGTGAGGTATTTCTAAGAGTCCTGGTATTTCTGGGAGAAAATGTCTTGTTTTGGAGAGCCAAAGTCCCATTTTGGGGGCAGAAGCTGGTATTTCTGTGACACTGCCATCTTGATGGGGGTAAGTGTGATCTTGAGGAGTGTAAAGCAGCATTTTGGTTAGAAAATGGGAGCTCTTCCTAAGAGCAGTGCTATTTCTGGGAGAAAAGGAGCTCTACTGGGCATAAAAATGGTGTATCTGTGATAAAATGCCACATTTCTGAAAGAAACTGTCCTCTTGCGGAGTGTAATGCTGTATGTTCCGGAGGAAATGGGAAATATTCAGCAGAGTCCTGGTATTTCTGGGAGAAGAGGTCTGATGTGGGGGGGGGAAGGTGATGTATCTGTGAGAAAGCTGGTGTTTCTGGGAGAAAATGCCAGGTATTGGTGAGGAAACAGACGCTAGAGAGGGAAAAGGCTGGTATTTTGGGGAAAAAAGGCCGTTTTTTAAAGAATAAGCTGGCATTTCTGGGAGAATATGTCCCATCTTTGGGAGAAAACGGGTGTATGTGGGAGAAAATGTCGTGTATTTGGGAGAAAGCTGGTGTATGTGGGAGAAAAGGCCATTGTGATGGGAGTCAGTGTGATCTTGAGGAGTGGAAAGCAGTATTCTTGAGATGAAACGTGAGGTATTTCTAAGAGTCCTGGTATTTCTGGGAGAAAATGTCTTGTTTTGGAGAGCCAAAGTCCCATTTTGGGGGCAGAAGCTGGTATTTCTGTGACACTGCCATCTTGATGGGGGTAAGTGTGATCTTGAGGAGTGTAAAGCAGCATTTTGGTTAGAAAATGGGAGCTCTTCCTAAGAGCAGTGCTATTTCTGGGAGAAAAGGAGCTCTACTGGGCATAAAAATGGTGTATCTGTGATAAAATGCCACATTTCTGAAAGAAACTGTCCTTTTGCGGAGTGTAATGCTGTATGTTCCGGAGGAAATGGGAAATATTCAGCAGAGTCCTGGTATTTCTGGGAGAAGAGGTCTGATGTGGGGGGGGGAAGGTGATGTATCTGTGAGAAAGCTGGTGTTTCTGGGAGAAAATGCCAGGTATTGGTGAGGAAACAGACGCTAGAGAGGGAAAAGGCTGGTATTTTGGGGAAAAAAGGCCGTTTTTTAAAGAATAAGCTGGCATTTCTGGGAGAATATGTCCCATCTTTGGGAGAAAACGGGTGTATGTGGGAGAAAATGTCGTGTATTTGGGAGAAAGCTGGTGTATGTGGGAGAAAAGGCCATTGTGATGGGAGTCAGTGTGATCTTGAGGAGTGGAAAGCAGTATTCTTGAGATGAAACGTGAGGTATTTCTAAGAGTCCTGGTATTTCTGGGAGAAAATGTCTTGTTTTGGAGAGCCAAAGTCCCATTTTGGGGGCAGAAGCTGGTATTTCTGTGACACTGCCATCTTGATGGGGGTAAGTGTGATCTTGAGGAGTGTAAAGCAGCATTTTGGTTAGAAAATGGGAGCTCTTCCTAAGAGCAGTGCTATTTCTGGGAGAAAAGGAGCTCTACTGGGCATAAAAATGGTGTATCTGTGATAAAATGCCACATTTCTGAAAGAAACTGTCCTCTTGCGGAGTGTAATGCTGTATGTTCCGGAGGAAATGGGAAATATTCAGCAGAGTCCTGGTATTTCTGGGAGAAGAGGTCTGATGTGGGGGGGGGAAGGTGATGTATCTGTGAGAAAGCTGGTGTTTCTGGGAGAAAATGCCAGGTATTGGTGAGGAAACAGACGCTAGAGAGGGAAAAGGCTGGTATTTTGGGGAAAAAAGGCCGTTTGTTAAAGAATAAGCTGGCATTTCTGGGAGAATATGTCCCATCTTTGGGAGAAAACGGGTGTATGTGGGAGAAAATGTCGTGTATTTGGGAGAAAGCTGGTGTATGTGGGAGAAAAGGCCATTGTGATGGGAGTCAGTGTGATCTTGAGGAGTGGAAAGCAGTATTCTTGAGATGAAACGTGAGGTATTTCTAAGAGTCCTGGTATTTCTGGGAGAAAATGTCTTGTTTTGGAGAGCCAAAGTCCCATTTTGGGGGCAGAAGCTGGTATTTCTGTGACACTGCCATCTTGATGGGGGTAAGTGTGATCTTGAGGAGTGTAAAGCAGCATTTTGGTTAGAAAATGGGAGCTCTTCCTAAGAGCAGTGCTATTTCTGGGAGAAAAGGAGCTCTACTGGGCATAAAAATGGTGTATCTGTGATAAAATGCCACATTTCTGAAAGAAACTGTCCTCTTGCGGAGTGTAATGCTGTATGTTCCGGAGGAAATGGGAAATATTCAGCAGAGTCCTGGTATTTCTGGGAGAAGAGGTCTGATGTGGGGGGGGGAAGGTGATGTATCTGTGAGAAAGCTGGTGTTTCTGGGAGAAAATGCCAGGTATTGGTGAGGAAACAGACGCTAGAGAGGGAAAAGGCTGGTATTTTGGGGAAAAAAGGCCGTTTTTTAAAGAATAAGCTGGCATTTCTGGGAGAATATGTCCCATCTTTGGGAGAAAACGGGTGTATGTGGGAGAAAATGTCGTGTATTTGGGAGAAAGCTGGTGTATGTGGGAGAAAAGGCCATTGTGATGGGAGTCAGTGTGATCTTGAGGAGTGGAAAGCAGTATTCTTGAGATGAAACGTGAGGTATTTCTAAGAGTCCTGGTATTTCTGGGAGAAAATGTCTTGTTTTGGAGAGCCAAAGTCCCATTTTGGGGGCAGAAGCTGGTATTTCTGTGACACTGCCATCTTGATGGGGGTAAGTGTGATCTTGAGGAGTGTAAAGCAGCATTTTGGTTAGAAAATGGGAGCTCTTCCTAAGAGCAGTGCTATTTCTGGGAGAAAAGGAGCTCTACTGGGCATAAAAATGGTGTATCTGTGATAAAATGCCACATTTCTGAAAGAAGCTGTCCTCTTGCGGAGTGTAATGCTGTATGTTCCGGAGGAAATGGGAAATATTCAGCAGAGTCCTGGTATTTCTGGGAGAAGAGGTCTGATGTGGGGGGGGGAAGGTGATGTATCTGTGAGAAAGCTGGTGTTTCTGGGAGAAAATGCCAGGTATTGGTGAGGAAACAGACGCTAGAGAGGGAAAAGGCTGGTATTTTGGGGAAAAAAGGCCGTTTGTTAAAGAATAAGCTGGCATTTCTGGGAGAATATGTCCCATCTTTGGGAGAAAACGGGTGTATGTGGGAGAAAATGTCGTGTATTTGGGAGAAAGCTGGTGTATGTGGGAGAAAAGGCCATTGTGATGGGAGTCAGTGTGATCTTGAGGAGTGGAAAGCAGTATTCTTGAGATGAAACGTGAGGTATTTCTAAGAGTCCTGGTATTTCTGGGAGAAAATGTCTTGTTTTGGAGAGCCAAAGTCCCATTTTGGGGGCAGAAGCTGGTATTTCTGTGACACTGCCATCTTGATGGGGGTAAGTGTGATCTTGAGGAGTGTAAAGCAGCATTTTGGTTAGAAAATGGGAGCTCTTCCTAAGAGCAGTGCTATTTCTGGGAGAAAAGGAGCTCTACTGGGCATAAAAATGGTGTATCTGTGATAAAATGCCACATTTCTGAAAGAAGCTGTCCTCTTGCGGAGTGTAATGCTGTATGTTCCGGAGGAAATGGGAAATATTCAGCAGAGTCCTGGTATTTCTGGGAGAAGAGGTCTGATGTGGGGGGGGGAAGGTGATGTATCTGTGAGAAAGCTGGTGTTTCTGGGAGAAAATGCCAGGTATTGGTGAGGAAACAGATGCTAGAGAGGGAAAAGGCTGGTATTTTGGGGAAAAAAAGGCCGTTTTTTAAAGAATAAGCTGGCATTTCTGGGAGAATATGTCCCATCTTTGGGAGAAAACGGGTGTATGTGGGAGAAAATGTCGTGTATTTGGGAGAAAGCTGGTGTATGTGGGAGAAAAGGCCATTGTGATGGGAGTCAGTGTGATCTTGAGGAGTGGAAAGCAGTATTCTTGAGATGAAACGTGAGGTATTTCTAAGAGTCCTGGTATTTCTGGGAGAAAATGTCTTGTTTTGGAGAGCCAAAGTCCCATTTTGGGGGCAGAAGCTGGTATTTCTCTGACACTGCCATCTTGATGGGGGTAAGTGTGATCTTGAGGAGTGTAAAGCAGCATTTTGGTTAGAAAATGGGAGCTCTTCCTAAGAGCAGTGCTATTTCTGGGAGAAAAGGAGCTCTACTGGGCATAAAAATGGTGTATCTGTGATAAAATGCCACATTTCTGAAAGAAGCTGTCCTCTTGCGGAGTGTAATGCTGTATGTTCCGGAGGAAATGGGAAATATTCAGCAGAGTCCTGGTATTTCTGGGAGAAGAGGTCTGATGTGGGGGGGGGAAGGTGATGTATCTGTGAGAAAGCTGGTGTTTCTGGGAGAAAATGCCAGGTATTGGTGAGGAAACAGACGCTAGAGAGGGAAAAGGCTGGTATTTTGGGGAAAAAAGGCCGTTTTTTAAAGAATAAGCTGGCATTTCTGGGAGAATATGTCCCATCTTTGGGAGAAAACGGGTGTATGTGGGAGAAAATGTCGTGTATTTGGGAGAAAGCTGGTGTATGTGGGAGAAAAGGCCATTGTGATGGGAGTCAGTGTGATCTTGAGGAGTGGAAAGCAGTATTCTTGAGATGAAACGTGAGGTATTTCTAAGAGTCCTGGTATTTCTGGGAGAAAATGTCTTGTTTTGGAGAGCCAAAGTCCCATTTTGGGGGCAGAAGCTGGTATTTCTGTGACACTGCCATCTTGATGGGGGTAAGTGTGATCTTGAGGAGTGTAAAGCAGCATTTTGGTTAGAAAATGGGAGCTCTTCCTAAGAGCAGTGCTATTTCTGGGAGAAAAGGAGCTCTACTGGGCATAAAAATGGTGTATCTGTGATAAAATGCCACATTTCTGAAAGAAGCTGTCCTCTTGCGGAGTGTAATGCTGTATGTTCCGGAGGAAATGGGAAATATTCAGCAGAGTCCTGGTATTTCTGGGAGAAGAGGTCTGATGTGGGGGGGGGAAGGTGATGTATCTGTGAGAAAGCTGGTGTTTCTGGGAGAAAATGCCAGGTATTGGTGAGGAAACAGACGCTAGAGAGGGAAAAGGCTGGTATTTTGGGGAAAAAAGGCCGTTTGTTAAAGAATAAGCTGGCATTTCTGGGAGAATATGTCCCATCTTTGGGAGAAAACGGGTGTATGTGGGAGAAAATGTCGTGTATTTGGGAGAAAGCTGGTGTATGTGGGAGAAAAGGCCATTGTGATGGGAGTCAGTGTGATCTTGAGGAGTGGAAAGCAGTATTCTTGAGATGAAACGTGAGGTATTTCTAAGAGTCCTGGTATTTCTGGGAGAAAATGTCTTGTTTTGGAGAGCCAAAGTCCCATTTTGGGGGCAGAAGCTGGTATTTCTGTGACACTGCCATCTTGATGGGGGTAAGTGTGATCTTGAGGAGTGTAAAGCAGCATTTTGGTTAGAAAATGGGAGCTCTTCCTAAGAGCAGTGCTATTTCTGGGAGAAAAGGAGCTCTACTGGGCATAAAAATGGTGTATCTGTGATAAAATGCCACATTTCTGAAAGAAGCTGTCCTCTTGCGGAGTGTAATGCTGTATGTTCCGGAGGAAATGGGAAATATTCAGCAGAGTCCTGGTATTTCTGGGAGAAGAGGTCTGATGTGGGGGGGGGAAGGTGATGTATCTGTGAGAAAGCTGGTGTTTCTGGGAGAAAATGCCAGGTATTGGTGAGGAAACAGATGCTAGAGAGGGAAAAGGCTGGTATTTTGGGGAAAAAAAGGCCGTTTTTTAAAGAATAAGCTGGCATTTCTGGGAGAATATGTCCCATCTTTGGGAGAAAACGGGTGTATGTGGGAGAAAATGTCGTGTATTTGGGAGAAAGCTGGTGTATGTGGGAGAAAAGGCCATTGTGATGGGAGTCAGTGTGATCTTGAGGAGTGGAAAGCAGTATTCTTGAGATGAAACGTGAGGTATTTCTAAGAGTCCTGGTATTTCTGGGAGAAAATGTCTTGTTTTGGAGAGCCAAAGTCCCATTTTGGGGGCAGAAGCTGGTATTTCTGTGACACTGCCATCTTGATGGGGGTAAGTGTGATCTTGAGGAGTGTAAAGCAGCATTTTGGTTAGAAAATGGGAGCTCTTCCTAAGAGCAGTGCTATTTCTGGGAGAAAAGGAGCTCTACTGGGCATAAAAATGGTGTATCTGTGATAAAATGCCACATTTCTGAAAGAAGCTGTCCTCTTGCGGAGTGTAATGCTGTATGTTCCGGAGGAAATGGGAAATATTCAGCAGAGTCCTGGTATTTCTGGGAGAAGAGGTCTGATGTGGGGGGGGGAAGGTGATGTATCTGTGAGAAAGCTGGTGTTTCTGGGAGAAAATGCCAGGTATTGGTGAGGAAACAGATGCTAGAGAGGGAAAAGGCTGGTATTTTGGGGAAAAAAGGCCGTTTTTTAAAGAATAAGCTGGCATTTCTGGGAGAATATGTCCCATCTTTGGGAGAAAGCGGGTGTATGTGGGAGAAAATGTCGTGTATTTGGGAGAAAGCTGGTGTATGTGGGAGAAAAGGCCATTGTGATGGGAGTCAGTGTGATCTTGAGGAGTGGAAAGCAGTATTCTTGAGATGAAACGTGAGGTATTTCTAAGAGTCCTGGTATTTCTGGGAGAAAATGTCTTGTTTTGGAGAGCCAAAGTCCCATTTTGGGGGCAGAAGCTGGTATTTCTGTGACACTGCCATCTTGATGGGGGTAAGTGTGATCTTGAGGAGTGTAAAGCAGCATTTTGGTTAGAAAATGGGAGCTCTTCCTAAGAGCAGTGCTATTTCTGGGAGAAAAGGAGCTCTACTGGGCATAAAAATGGTGTATCTGTGATAAAATGCCACATTTCTGAAAGAAACTGTCCTCTTGCGGAGTGTAATGCTGTATGTTCCGGAGGAAATGGGAAATATTCAGCAGAGTCCTGGTATTTCTGGGAGAAGAGGTCTGATGTGGGGGGGGGAAGGTGATGTATCTGTGAGAAAGCTGGTGTTTCTGGGAGAAAATGCCAGGTATTGGTGAGGAAACAGACGCTAGAGAGGGAAAAGGCTGGTATTTTGGGGAAAAAAGGCCGTTTTTTAAAGAATAAGCTGGCATTTCTGGGAGAATATGTCCCATCTTTGGGAGAAAACGGGTGTATGTGGGAGAAAATGTCGTGTATTTGGGAGAAAGCTGGTGTATGTGGGAGAAAAGGCCATTGTGATGGGAGTCAGTGTGATCTTGAGGAGTGGAAAGCAGTATTCTTGAGATGAAACGTGAGGTATTTCTAAGAGTCCTGGTATTTCTGGGAGAAAATGTCTTGTTTTGGAGAGCCAAAGTCCCATTTTGGGGGCAGAAGCTGGTATTTCTGTGACACTGCCATCTTGATGGGGGTAAGTGTGATCTTGAGGAGTGTAAAGCAGCATTTTGGTTAGAAAATGGGAGCTCTTCCTAAGAGCAGTGCTATTTCTGGGAGAAAAGGAGCTCTACTGGGCATAAAAATGGTGTATCTGTGATAAAATGCCACATTTCTGAAAGAAGCTGTCCTCTTGCGGAGTGTAATGCTGTATGTTCCGGAGGAAATGGGAAATATTCAGCAGAGTCCTGGTATTTCTGGGAGAAGAGGTCTGATGTGGGGGGGGGAAGGTGATGTATCTGTGAGAAAGCTGGTGTTTCTGGGAGAAAATGCCAGGTATTGGTGAGGAAACAGATGCTAGAGAGGGAAAAGGCTGGTATTTTGGGGAAAAAAGGCCGTTTTTTAAAGAATAAGCTGGCATTTCTGGGAGAATATGTCCCATCTTTGGGAGAAAACGGGTGTATGTGGGAGAAAATGTCGTGTATTTGGGAGAAAGCTGGTGTATGTGGGAGAAAAGGCCATTGTGATGGGAGTCAGTGTGATCTTGAGGAGTGGAAAGCAGTATTCTTGAGATGAAACGTGAGGTATTTCTAAGAGTCCTGGTATTTCTGGGAGAAAATGTCTTGTTTTGGAGAGCCAAAGTCCCATTTTGGGGGCAGAAGCTGGTATTTCTGTGACACTGCCATCTTGATGGGGGTAAGTGTGATCTTGAGGAGTGTAAAGCAGCATTTTGGTTAGAAAATGGGAGCTCTTCCTAAGAGCAGTGCTATTTCTGGGAGAAAAGGAGCTCTACTGGGCATAAAAATGGTGTATCTGTGATAAAATGCCACATTTCTGAAAGAAACTGTCCTCTTGCGGAGTGTAATGCTGTATGTTCCGGAGGAAATGGGAAATATTCAGCAGAGTCCTGGTATTTCTGGGAGAAGAGGTCTGATGTGGGGGGGGGAAGGTGATGTATCTGTGAGAAAGCTGGTGTTTCTGGGAGAAAATGCCAGGTATTGGTGAGGAAACAGATGCTAGAGAGGGAAAAGGCTGGTATTTTGGGGAAAAAAGGCCGTTTTTTAAAGAATAAGCTGGCATTTCTGGGAGAATATGTCCCATCTTTGGGAGAAAACGGGTGTATGTGGGAGAAAATGTCGTGTATTTGGGAGAAAGCTGGTGTATGTGGGAGAAAAGGCCATTGTGATGGGAGTCAGTGTGATCTTGAGGAGTGGAAAGCAGTATTCTTGAGATGAAACGTGAGGTATTTCTAAGAGTCCTGGTATTTCTGGGAGAAAATGTCTTGTTTTGGAGAGCCAAAGTCCCATTTTGGGGGCAGAAGCTGGTATTTCTGTGACACTGCCATCTTGATGGGGGTAAGTGTGATCTTGAGGAGTGTAAAGCAGCATTTTGGTTAGAAAATGGGAGCTCTTCCTAAGAGCAGTGCTATTTCTGGGAGAAAAGGAGCTCTACTGGGCATAAAAATGGTGTATCTGTGATAAAATGCCACATTTCTGAAAGAAACTGTCCTCTTGCGGAGTGTAATGCTGTATGTTCCGGAGGAAATGGGAAATATTCAGCAGAGTCCTGGTATTTCTGGGAGAAGAGGTCTGATGTGGGGGGGGGAAGGTGATGTATCTGTGAGAAAGCTGGTGTTTCTGGGAGAAAATGCCAGGTATTGGTGAGGAAACAGACGCTAGAGAGGGAAAAGGCTGGTATTTTGGGGAAAAAAGGCCGTTTTTTAAAGAATAAGCTGGCATTTCTGGGAGAATATGTCCCATCTTTGGGAGAAAACGGGTGTATGTGGGAGAAAATGTCGTGTATTTGGGAGAAAGCTGGTGTATGTGGGAGAAAAGGCCATTGTGATGGGAGTCAGTGTGATCTTGAGGAGTGGAAAGCAGTATTCTTGAGATGAAACGTGAGGTATTTCTAAGAGTCCTGGTATTTCTGGGAGAAAATGTCTTGTTTTGGAGAGCCAAAGTCCCATTTTGGGGGCAGAAGCTGGTATTTCTGTGACACTGCCATCTTGATGGGGGTAAGTGTGATCTTGAGGAGTGTAAAGCAGCATTTTGGTTAGAAAATGGGAGCTCTTCCTAAGAGCAGTGCTATTTCTGGGAGAAAAGGAGCTCTACTGGGCATAAAAATGGTGTATCTGTGATAAAATGCCACATTTCTGAAAGAAGCTGTCCTCTTGCGGAGTGTAATGCTGTATGTTCCGGAGGAAATGGGAAATATTCAGCAGAGTCCTGGTATTTCTGGGAGAAGAGGTCTGATGTGGGGGGGGGAAGGTGATGTATCTGTGAGAAAGCTGGTGTTTCTGGGAGAAAATGCCAGGTATTGGTGAGGAAACAGATGCTAGAGAGGGAAAAGGCTGGTATTTTGGGGAAAAAAGGCCGTTTTTTAAAGAATAAGCTGGCATTTCTGGGAGAATATGTCCCATCTTTGGGAGAAAACGGGTGTATGTGGGAGAAAATGTCGTGTATTTGGGAGAAAGCTGGTGTATGTGGGAGAAAAGGCCATTGTGATGGGAGTCAGTGTGATCTTGAGGAGTGGAAAGCAGTATTCTTGAGATGAAACGTGAGGTATTTCTAAGAGTCCTGGTATTTCTGGGAGAAAATGTCTTGTTTTGGAGAGCCAAAGTCCCATTTTGGGGGCAGAAGCTGGTATTTCTGTGACACTGCCATCTTGATGGGGGTAAGTGTGATCTTGAGGAAGTGTAAAGCAGCATTTTGGTTAGAAAATGGGAGCTCTTCCTAAGAGCAGTGCTATTTCTGGGAGAAAAGGAGCTCTACTGGGCATAAAAATGGTGTATCTGTGATAAAATGCCACATTTCTGAAAGAAACTGTCCTCTTGCGGAGTGTAATGCTGTATGTTCCGGAGGAAATGGGAAATATTCAGCAGAGTCCTGGTATTTCTGGGAGAAGAGGTCTGATGTGGGGGGGGGAAGGTGATGTATCTGTGAGAAAGCTGGTGTTTCTGGGAGAAAATGCCAGGTATTGGTGAGGAAACAGATGCTAGAGAGGGAAAAGGCTGGTATTTTGGGGAAAAAAGGCCGTTTTTTAAAGAATAAGCTGGCATTTCTGGGAGAATATGTCCCATCTTTGGGAGAAAACGGGTGTATGTGGGAGAAAATGTCGTGTATTTGGGAGAAAGCTGGTGTATGTGGGAGAAAAGGCCATTGTGATGGGAGTCAGTGTGATCTTGAGGAGTGGAAAGCAGTATTCTTGAGATGAAACGTGAGGTATTTCTAAGAGTCCTGGTATTTCTGGGAGAAAATGTCTTGTTTTGGAGAGCCAAAGTCCCATTTTGGGGGCAGAAGCTGGTATTTCTGTGACACTGCCATCTTGATGGGGGTAAGTGTGATCTTGAGGAGTGTAAAGCAGCATTTTGGTTAGAAAATGGGAGCTCTTCCTAAGAGCAGTGCTATTTCTGGGAGAAAAGGAGCTCTACTGGGCATAAAAATGGTGTATCTGTGATAAAATGCCACATTTCTGAAAGAAACTGTCCTCTTGCGGAGTGTAATGCTGTATGTTCCGGAGGAAATGGGAAATATTCAGCAGAGTCCTGGTATTTCTGGGAGAAGAGGTCTGATGTGGGGGGGGGAAGGTGATGTATCTGTGAGAAAGCTGGTGTTTCTGGGAGAAAATGCCAGGTATTGGTGAGGAAACAGATGCTAGAGAGGGAAAAGGCTGGTATTTTGGGGAAAAAAGGCCGTTTTTTAAAGAATAAGCTGGCATTTCTGGGAGAATATGTCCCATCTTTGGGAGAAAACGGGTGTATGTGGGAGAAAATGTCGTGTATTTGGGAGAAAGCTGGTGTATGTGGGAGAAAAGGCCATTGTGATGGGAGTCAGTGTGATCTTGAGGAGTGGAAAGCAGTATTCTTGAGATGAAACGTGAGGTATTTCTAAGAGTCCTGGTATTTCTGGGAGAAAATGTCTTGTTTTGGAGAGCCAAAGTCCCATTTTGGGGGCAGAAGCTGGTATTTCTGTGACACTGCCATCTTGATGGGGGTAAGTGTGATCTTGAGGAGTGTAAAGCAGCATTTTGGTTAGAAAATGGGAGCTCTTCCTAAGAGCAGTGCTATTTCTGGGAGAAAAGGAGCTCTACTGGGCATAAAAATGGTGTATCTGTGATAAAATGCCACATTTCTGAAAGAAACTGTCCTCTTGCGGAGTGTAATGCTGTATGTTCCGGAGGAAATGGGAAATATTCAGCAGAGTCCTGGTATTTCTGGGAGAAGAGGTCTGATGTGGGGGGGGGAAGGTGATGTATCTGTGAGAAAGCTGGTGTTTCTGGGAGAAAATGCCAGGTATTGGTGAGGAAACAGATGCTAGAGAGGGAAAAGGCTGGTATTTTGGGGAAAAAAGGCCGTTTTTTAAAGAATAAGCTGGCATTTCTGGGAGAATATGTCCCATCTTTGGGAGAAAACGGGTGTATGTGGGAGAAAATGTCGTGTATTTGGGAGAAAGCTGGTGTATGTGGGAGAAAAGGCCATTGTGATGGGAGTCAGTGTGATCTTGAGGAGTGGAAAGCAGTATTCTTGAGATGAAACGTGAGGTATTTCTAAGAGTCCTGGTATTTCTGGGAGAAAATGTCTTGTTTTGGAGAGCCAAAGTCCCATTTTGGGGGCAGAAGCTGGTATTTCTGTGACACTGCCATCTTGATGGGGGTAAGTGTGATCTTGAGGAGTGTAAAGCAGCATTTTGGTTAGAAAATGGGAGCTCTTCCTAAGAGCAGTGCTATTTCTGGGAGAAAAGGAGCTCTACTGGGCATAAAAATGGTGTATCTGTGATAAAATGCCACATTTCTGAAAGAAACTGTCCTCTTGCGGAGTGTAATGCTGTATGTTCCGGAGGAAATGGGAAATATTCAGCAGAGTCCTGGTATTTCTGGGAGAAGAGGTCTGATGTGGGGGGGGGAAGGTGATGTATCTGTGAGAAAGCTGGTGTTTCTGGGAGAAAATGCCAGGTATTGGTGAGGAAACAGATGCTAGAGAGGGAAAAGGCTGGTATTTTGGGGAGAAAAGAGGCCGTTTTTTAAAGAATAAGCTGGCATTTCTGGGAGAATATGTCCCATCTTTGGGAGAAAACGGGTGTATGTGGGAGAAAATGTCGTGTATTTGGGAGAAAGCTGGTGTATGTGGGAGAAAAGGCCATTGTGATGGGAGTCAGTGTGATCTTGAGGAGTGGAAAGCAGTATTCTTGAGATGAAACGTGAGGTATTTCTAAGAGTCCTGGTATTTCTGGGAGAAAATGTCTTGTTTTGGAGAGCCAAAGTCCCATTTTGGGGGCAGAAGCTGGTATTTCTGTGACACTGCCATCTTGATGGGGGTAAGTGTGATCTTGAGGAGTGTAAAGCAGCATTTTGGTTAGAAAATGGGAGCTCTTCCTAAGAGCAGTGCTATTTCTGGGAGAAAAGGAGCTCTACTGGGCATAAAAATGGTGTATCTGTGATAAAATGCCACATTTCTGAAAGAAACTGTCCTCTTGCGGAGTGTAATGCTGTATGTTCCGGAGGAAATGGGAAATATTCAGCAGAGTCCTGGTATTTCTGGGAGAAGAGGTCTGATGTGGGGGGGGGAAGGTGATGTATCTGTGAGAAAGCTGGTGTTTCTGGGAGAAAATGCCAGGTATTGGTGAGGAAACAGATGCTAGAGAGGGAAAAGGCTGGTATTTTGGGGAAAAAAGGCCGTTTTTTAAAGAATAAGCTGGCATTTCTGGGAGAATATGTCCCATCTTTGGGAGAAAACGGGTGTATGTGGGAGAAAATGTCGTGTATTTGGGAGAAAGCTGGTGTATGTGGGAGAAAAGGCCATTGTGATGGGAGTCAGTGTGATCTTGAGGAGTGGAAAGCAGTATTCTTGAGATGAAACGTGAGGTATTTCTAAGAGTCCTGGTATTTCTGGGAGAAAATGTCTTGTTTTGGAGAGCCAAAGTCCCATTTTGGGGGCAGAAGCTGGTATTTCTGTGACACTGCCATCTTGATGGGGGTAAGTGTGATCTTGAGGAGTGTAAAGCAGCATTTTGGTTAGAAAATGGGAGCTCTTCCTAAGAGCAGTGCTATTTCTGGGAGAAAAGGAGCTCTACTGGGCATAAAAATGGTGTATCTGTGATAAAATGCCACATTTCTGAAAGAAACTGTCCTCTTGCGGAGTGTAATGCTGTATGTTCCGGAGGAAATGGGAAATATTCAGCAGAGTCCTGGTATTTCTGGGAGAAGAGGTCTGATGTGGGGGGGGGAAGGTGATGTATCTGTGAGAAAGCTGGTGTTTCTGGGAGAAAATGCCAGGTATTGGTGAGGAAACAGATGCTAGAGAGGGAAAAGGCTGGTATTTTGGGGAAAAAAGGCCGTTTTTTAAAGAATAAGCTGGCATTTCTGGGAGAATATGTCCCATCTTTGGGAGAAAACGGGTGTATGTGGGAGAAAATGTCGTGTATTTGGGAGAAAGCTGGTGTATGTGGGAGAAAAGGCCATTGTGATGGGAGTCAGTGTGATCTTGAGGAGTGGAAAGCAGTATTCTTGAGATGAAACGTGAGGTATTTCTAAGAGTCCTGGTATTTCTGGGAGAAAATGTCTTGTTTTGGAGAGCCAAAGTCCCATTTTGGGGGCAGAAGCTGGTATTTCTGTGACACTGCCATCTTGATGGGGGTAAGTGTGATCTTGAGGAGTGTAAAGCAGCATTTTGGTTAGAAAATGGGAGCTCTTCCTAAGAGCAGTGCTATTTCTGGGAGAAAAGGAGCTCTACTGGGCATAAAAATGGTGTATCTGTGATAAAATGCCACATTTCTGAAAGAAACTGTCCTCTTGCGGAGTGTAATGCTGTATGTTCCGGAGGAAATGGGAAATATTCAGCAGAGTCCTGGTATTTCTGGGAGAAGAGGTCTGATGTGGGGGGGGGAAGGTGATGTATCTGTGAGAAAGCTGGTGTTTCTGGGAGAAAATGCCAGGTATTGGTGAGGAAACAGATGCTAGAGAGGGAAAAGGCTGGTATTTTGGGGAAAAAAGGCCGTTTTTTAAAGAATAAGCTGGCATTTCTGGGAGAATATGTCCCATCTTTGGGAGAAAACGGGTGTATGTGGGAGAAAATGTCGTGTATTTGGGAGAAAGCTGGTGTATGTGGGAGAAAAGGCCATTGTGATGGGAGTCAGTGTGATCTTGAGGAGTGGAAAGCAGTATTCTTGAGATGAAACGTGAGGTATTTCTAAGAGTCCTGGTATTTCTGGGAGAAAATGTCTTGTTTTGGAGAGCCAAAGTCCCATTTTGGGGGCAGAAGCTGGTATTTCTGTGACACTGCCATCTTGATGGGGGTAAGTGTGATCTTGAGGAGTGTAAAGCAGCATTTTGGTTAGAAAATGGGAGCTCTTCCTAAGAGCAGTGCTATTTCTGGGAGAAAAGGAGCTCTACTGGGCATAAAAATGGTGTATCTGTGATAAAATGCCACATTTCTGAAAGAAACTGTCCTCTTGCGGAGTGTAATGCTGTATGTTCCGGAGGAAATGGGAAATATTCAGCAGAGTCCTGGTATTTCTGGGAGAAGAGGTCTGATGTGGGGGGGGGAAGGTGATGTATCTGTGAGAAAGCTGGTGTTTCTGGGAGAAAATGCCAGGTATTGGTGAGGAAACAGATGCTAGAGAGGGAAAAGGCTGGTATTTTGGGGAAAAAAGGCCGTTTTTTAAAGAATAAGCTGGCATTTCTGGGAGAATATGTCCCATCTTTGGGAGAAAACGGGTGTATGTGGGAGAAAATGTCGTGTATTTGGGAGAAAGCTGGTGTATGTGGGAGAAAAGGCCATTGTGATGGGAGTCAGTGTGATCTTGAGGAGTGGAAAGCAGTATTCTTGAGATGAAACGTGAGGTATTTCTAAGAGTCCTGGTATTTCTGGGAGAAAATGTCTTGTTTTGGAGAGCCAAAGTCCCATTTTGGGGGCAGAAGCTGGTATTTCTGTGACACTGCCATCTTGATGGGGGTAAGTGTGATCTTGAGGAGTGTAAAGCAGCATTTTGGTTAGAAAATGGGAGCTCTTCCTAAGAGCAGTGCTATTTCTGGGAGAAAAGGAGCTCTACTGGGCATAAAAATGGTGTATCTGTGATAAAATGCCACATTTCTGAAAGAAACTGTCCTCTTGCGGAGTGTAATGCTGTATGTTCCGGAGGAAATGGGAAATATTCAGCAGAGTCCTGGTATTTCTGGGAGAAGAGGTCTGATGTGGGGGGGGGAAGGTGATGTATCTGTGAGAAAGCTGGTGTTTCTGGGAGAAAATGCCAGGTATTGGTGAGGAAACAGATGCTAGAGAGGGAAAAGGCTGGTATTTTGGGGAAAAAAGGCCGTTTTTTAAAGAATAAGCTGGCATTTCTGGGAGAATATGTCCCATCTTTGGGAGAAAACGGGTGTATGTGGGAGAAAATGTCGTGTATTTGGGAGAAAGCTGGTGTATGTGGGAGAAAAGGCCATTGTGATGGGAGTCAGTGTGATCTTGAGGAGTGGAAAGCAGTATTCTTGAGATGAAACGTGAGGTATTTCTAAGAGTCCTGGTATTTCTGGGAGAAAATGTCTTGTTTTGGAGAGCCAAAGTCCCATTTTGGGGGCAGAAGCTGGTATTTCTGTGACACTGCCATCTTGATGGGGGTAAGTGTGATCTTGAGGAGTGTAAAGCAGCATTTTGGTTAGAAAATGGGAGCTCTTCCTAAGAGCAGTGCTATTTCTGGGAGAAAAGGAGCTCTACTGGGCATAAAAATGGTGTATCTGTGATAAAATGCCACATTTCTGAAAGAAACTGTCCTCTTGCGGAGTGTAATGCTGTATGTTCCGGAGGAAATGGGAAATATTCAGCAGAGTCCTGGTATTTCTGGGAGAAGAGGTCTGATGTGGGGGGGGGAAGGTGATGTATCTGTGAGAAAGCTGGTGTTTCTGGGAGAAAATGCCAGGTATTGGTGAGGAAACAGATGCTAGAGAGGGAAAAGGCTGGTATTTTGGGGAAAAAAGGCCGTTTTTTAAAGAATAAGCTGGCATTTCTGGGAGAATATGTCCCATCTTTGGGAGAAAACGGGTGTATGTGGGAGAAAATGTCGTGTATTTGGGAGAAAGCTGGTGTATGTGGGAGAAAAGGCCATTGTGATGGGAGTCAGTGTGATCTTGAGGAGTGGAAAGCAGTATTCTTGAGATGAAACGTGAGGTATTTCTAAGAGTCCTGGTATTTCTGGGAGAAAATGTCTTGTTTTGGAGAGCCAAAGTCCCATTTTGGGGGCAGAAGCTGGTATTTCTGTGACACTGCCATCTTGATGGGGGTAAGTGTGATCTTGAGGAGTGTAAAGCAGCATTTTGGTTAGAAAATGGGAGCTCTTCCTAAGAGCAGTGCTATTTCTGGGAGAAAAGGAGCTCTACTGGGCATAAAAATGGTGTATCTGTGATAAAATGCCACATTTCTGAAAGAAACTGTCCTCTTGCGGAGTGTAATGCTGTATGTTCCGGAGGAAATGGGAAATATTCAGCAGAGTCCTGGTATTTCTGGGAGAAGAGGTCTGATGTGGGGGGGGGAAGGTGATGTATCTGTGAGAAAGCTGGTGTTTCTGGGAGAAAATGCCAGGTATTGGTGAGGAAACAGATGCTAGAGAGGGAAAAGGCTGGTATTTTGGGGAAAAAAGGCCGTTTTTTAAAGAATAAGCTGGCATTTCTGGGAGAATATGTCCCATCTTTGGGAGAAAACGGGTGTATGTGGGAGAAAATGTCGTGTATTTGGGAGAAAGCTGGTGTATGTGGGAGAAAAGGCCATTGTGATGGGAGTCAGTGTGATCTTGAGGAGTGGAAAGCAGTATTCTTGAGATGAAACGTGAGGTATTTCTAAGAGTCCTGGTATTTCTGGGAGAAAATGTCTTGTTTTGGAGAGCCAAAGTCCCATTTTGGGGGCAGAAGCTGGTATTTCTGTGACACTGCCATCTTGATGGGGGTAAGTGTGATCTTGAGGAGTGTAAAGCAGCATTTTGGTTAGAAAATGGGAGCTCTTCCTAAGAGCAGTGCTATTTCTGGGAGAAAAGGAGCTCTACTGGGCATAAAAATGGTGTATCTGTGATAAAATGCCACATTTCTGAAAGAAACTGTCCTCTTGCGGAGTGTAATGCTGTATGTTCCGGAGGA
>NW_028325279.1:0-59200 GCF_987193195.1 Phasianus colchicus | reverse complement strand
GAAGCCAGAAACCCTGCGGGAGAGTCGGAGCACGTGTGGATGCCCAGGAGGTAATGCAGCCCCAGTATTTGAGAAGCGCGTGGCCATGGAGCTGCGGCCCAAGAACAGAGCTATTCCGCCTTTGCAGAATAGCTGGCATCCCAAGAAGGACTCGTCTGTCCTTGTAAAAAGCAGGGGGAGGGCACGTCCAAATGCTTGCTGGTTGCTTGGGAGCTCAAACCCTCCAAGCTGGAGGCAGCCTGGGGGTAACATCTCCTTGGTCCGATTGTGCAGCACCTGAGCAAGAACTGGCTGCATGAGGGTCATCTTAATTTCTCTGTTCTTTTACTTAAATAAACCCGTTGGGAGACCGTGGTGTTGGTTTCCTAAAATTTGGATCTGGGAGGTGAGCACGCCCTTTGCTTATGATGGAAGCACAGAAGTGATGCGGGCACTCGCTGAGGTCACAGTCATCGCCGAGGTGGGAGCGTTTGTGGCACAGCCGGTGAGCAGAGCTGGTGCTCTGGTGAGTGTGCTGCACGCAGAGACTGAGCTGTGAGCTTTCCTTGAGAGATCACCCTGCGAGAGCCCGTCGGAAGCACCGCTGCGGCGTGTGCGTGAGCTGGGCACAGCTCAGGCTGAGCAGGCCGAGCAGGTGAGCTGGGTTTGGTGCTGGGTGGTTGCCGGGAGGTGTCTCAGCAGGAAAGCTGGTTTGGGGTGGGCACGCTGCATCAGCCCTCGTCCCGGCTGGCGGTGAGACAGAGGGAGTTTTCTTCAGGACAGCAACACCAGCCATGTGCTTCAAGGCGCGTAACTATTGAGGAGATGGAGAACGCTTGCTGTCAGAAATCATGGCAGCTGTACAGGAGCTGGGTGTATTCTGGGGACAGTCCTTGTAACCAGCTGGTTTCGAGACATTGCCCTGCCCGAGAGTCTAAACTGCACAGCAGAAGAATGCTGGGAAAATGCTTCTTCCTCACTGTTTTTCACTTGCAGGTTCTTTCCTTAGGGTTCCTTTTTCCTTTCCAAAAGGAGATTTTGGGGATCGAGGCACTTGAAGAGAGAGTGAAGCCAGCTCTTTCCAACAGTGCGGGCAGTCCCTGTGGAGAGGACCCCGGGAACTTGAGCTTCCCCTGAGACGTTCCCCAGCATGTCTCAGCAGGGAGACGGACGCAGTTGCCATCGCTGCTTTGCGCGTGGAAAGGTATGGCTGGGTTTCTTTCGCTTGGGTTTCTCCTTTCTCTGGTTTTGGAGGGGAAGGGGTGGAGCAGGGGGAGCCCTGCTGGTCCTTTGTTAGCTCAGTAAGCGGCTGGGTTGTGCACTTGCAGCAACAGGACAGCATTGCCAGGCTCCTTAACCTGCTGGGGCAGGGTGGGATCAGAGAGCGGGCACTGCCCTCCTGCCAGCTGCGCCTGGTTATGGTTTGCCAGCTGCCCTGGGTTTCTGCTGAGAAGTTTGTTCTAGCTGCCTGCAGTAGTAAAGGGTGGGGAAGAAATAGTGGTGAAGAGCTAAGGCTGTGTACGGTAATTTTGCATGGGTTGAACTGTGGCACCTGAAGTCACTGTTTCCCTCGGAATAATGCTGGTGTTTGCAGGTGTGTTGGTTTAACCCCCCGAAGTGATGTCTGAGAGCGCCCGTCTTCTCCACCTGAACGATGAGAAAGCTGGATATGCCCAGAAATTGCAGCGCGTGCAGATGTTGTGAATGCGCTCCCAAATGTTTCCGTTAGTGATAACTAACGTCTCAGCACTCTGATACCCACCTCTGGCACCATCTGGAACGCTGCATCTCTTTGCAAACGTTGGGTGGCCGTTTCCATGGCCCTTCCTTTATTTCTCTCCTCAGAAGCAGCGCGGTGCAGTTCCCTGTGCTAGGGAGCAGCACCCAGCAGGCTGCCAGAGATCCAACAGCGCCTTGCAGCGCACAGAGGGACGCGATGGGGACGGACCATCCTTAGCACCACGCAAAAGTGAGTCTCTGCAGTCCTCTGTCATGAAGTATGGAAGAATGCATTTTAAGTATTACTTCTGAGCGGTGCAGCACTGCAGGGATGTCCGGTAACCATGGTGGAAGCATTAGAGAGGCCGACAGCAACAGATGGCAGCAGTGAGACAGAAGTGTGTGTGTAAGTGGTGGTGCTCAGAGCTGAGTGCATTCCCTGTAGGGACAAAAAATCCGTGCCTCGACTTTTGCAGCTGATAGCGTTTTGTGTGCTGACGCAGCTTTGCTCTGCAGCATGCAGAGCTGTCAGGCAGACTGGGGTTCCTCTGCTGCCACCTGAGCGGGAATGAGAGCAGTAGTGCTTTGTGCAAGCGCACTGCAGTTTAAAGATCAGTTTCTGTTCTGGCTGTAGAAGAGTGTCTTTTGGTTTTTGTGGTGGACGTGGGCTAACAGGACAGTGCTGCTCCTGGTGTCTGTGAAATCAACACACAATCTGTTGTTGTAGGGACGGAGCCTGCGCGTCCATGGAATGGTGCTGGGCTTGGGGGGAAACGGAAAGCCTCCCCAGGTAAGAAGCTCTTGTGAGCTGTGGTGTGGGTACCTGCCTCTAAATAGGGCTGCATGAAGGGCTGTGTGGGATGGAGGAGAAAAGAAGGGGCACTGCAGATCTGTGCTGACTGCAGAAATGGCACAGCGTTGTAGCAGCAGAAAGGCCAATTGAAGAAACTACGCTTGAGGAGCAGAAGTTTGTGGTTGGCTGTGCTAAAATGCTCCTCCAAAGAGATGCTCTTCATGTCTTTCTTGTTTCCTTTCTGACAGAAGCTGATGCAAGCAGGCTTGCAGTGAAGCGCAGCCTTGCAGGAAGCCAGGGGAGGAGCATGGAGTGTGGCACAGCCCCCAAGAGAGGTACAGACACACAGCAGCATCTGGGTTTGGTGCACTGTCTTTCTAGTTAGGCTTTCTGTCTGTCCTTTCCTGGGACTGCTGTCGTTGCGTGTTGCTTGAGATCTTAATCCCTGGGGATTACAGTTGCCTTTCCTGTCCCAATTGGAAATGGCCCACAGTTCAGCCAAGATCCCAAGGTCCATTGCTGTGAACACTCGAGAGTTCCTAGCATTGTGGCCCATTTTGCAGACCGAAGGCAGTGTGTGACTCTCTTTTAATCTTGCTGCTTCCCCTTGCTTGATTTGAACAGGGAGAGGTGCTGAGCCAAACGGCAAGATGTACGCGAAAGCTCCTCTCCAGGCTCCAGGAGGGCTTCCTGGAACAGCAGGTCCCAGCAGAGGGGAAAGACCTTCCCCTGCAGTTGACAACCACTCCCTCTCCAAGACCATGGCTGCAAGAAAGCGCAAGGGAGTGGAGGAAGAGGAGCAAAAAGCAGAGCTGTGGCCTGCCAAGAAACAAGTGAAGGTGGAGCGCGATGGGGAGAAGGCTCAGAGCCCACATCAGAGCAGAGGCGGTGTGCCAGCTCCAGCAACACACCCTGGGCCTGCCCCAGCACCGACTGAGCGGTTCCGGACCTCAAAGCGAAGAGGTAGGAAGGTGCTGCAGCTGCCCTGGTGAGGTGCTTCCCTTATCAGGTGCATGGAGTTTGCTTAGGATTTGCTTTGCTTTCTCCTTCTCTCTGCGGAGAGGGGAAAAGAGTAGAAGGCTGCCGAGTCCAATGGCAAGGAATTGCCAGAAAGTGTAACCCTCTCTTTTCCCATGAAATCCATGACGGCCTTCTGCTTGTCCCACTGGAAATACCCTTCCCTGAGAGGCTTCCTAGCCTGTTTTCATGTACCCATGTTTCCGCGGTTTTGCTGTTGACAAACTGAATTTCTCTCATCTTTCTCTATAGCAAGACGACAACGACAAAAAGAGAGGAGAGCAGAAATGAAGAAGGCTGCTCTGAGAGCTGCCGCTGCACGTGCAGAGGTGAGTCCTCGGTGAGCACAGACACGGCTCTTGTTGTTCTCTGTCTGTCAGATGTGAAGGGGATTGTAGAATGCTGGGGGAAGCGGTGTCCTACTTTGACGCTCGCTTTCTTTCTTTCCAGTCCTCCACAATGAACAGCCTTGTGGAGATGATGGAGAAGCTGCAGCTGAAGGACTGAGTGGAGGAGCATCAGAAGGCAGCGGCTTCGTGGCAGCAGCCCAACTTGGCACTCTGGTTGCAGTCCATCAATAAACAATTGGAGCTTTGTTTTCACAAAGAGTGCACGGCCTGATTTGTCCAGTGGCACTCAGTGAGCTGCTGCACCACCTCCTCGTTATTCCACTCGCGGCGCTGGGTCAGAACTCCCACATCTCCATCAGGGGATGCTGCAGGTTATAGAAGCAATGGATGCACCAGTCCTTGGCCCTGCCCATAAACGCACTGCCTGCAAAGCACGTGCACAGAACTGCGAGTAGCACGGCCTGAGCACAGGCGCGCTGAGTTAGAGAACAGCTGTCTCGAGCTGTCTGAGTTTCTCGGGGCAGCACTGAGCAGAAGTGAGCGTGTGCCCCTCACCCTGCAGGCGTCTCTGTTGGGGGAAGAGAGGCTCCGCCAGCTGCCTGATCCCGGAAGGCAGAGGTGTTCTCCTGACTTCTCTGCAGTGCTACCTTGCCTCATTGTCCCCCCTCTCTTCAGCCGTTTTGATGCTACTTTTCATCCTTTGGGCAGAGCTTGAGTCACTCTCATCATCGCACAGCTTTGTACTGAGCGGTGTGGAATTTTCTGGCTTTGCTCTTAAAAGCCTAGGCTGAAAACTGCAGCGTGCATGCTTAGTTTACATGGGGACATGGGGGGAGACATCCCCTAACCCCCATTATCGAAAAATAAACCTTAATTGCAAAAGTGAGGGGTGTCAACCCCCGACCCATGGGAACAAAGTGGTCCGTGGGGGTGACACTGTGGGGGTGTCCCCATCTCCAGTACATGACACCACCAGGGTGCCATGAAGGTGTCCCCAACTTTGGTGGTGTGACAGCACGATGCTGTGTCCCCACTTCTCTAGGAAGTCCTCCAGCTGGTTACAGTGTCCCCAGCTTCGGCTCAACGTCCCCAGGGGGTCCTTTTGTCCCCTCTGCCTGACGGTGACACCCGATGCTGGCTGCCGAACGCGACACCCGATGACGATGACACCGCGTCACGGCTGTGCCACGCTGGTGTCACACAGTCCCCTCTGGTGGTGGCACAGAGTTCACCACCGTGCGTGTCCCCATCCTCATGTCAGACGATGGTGACAGCGCCAGAGGACTCCAGTGTCACCAGGTCCAGCTCTAGGTGGGCCTGGAGGGGTGACAAAGAACAGTGAGAGGCTCAGTGACAGCATGGTGACAACGCAGAGCTGCCTGTGCCTGGCCCCATGCGGTGGTCAGAGTACAGGGAATGGTGTCACCCGATAGATGGTGGCACACAATTGATGGTGACACCAGATGACGGTAACAACAGTGACAGCCAGGGATGGGGACACTGCGTCACGGCTGTTCCACATCGAGGTCACCCTGTGTCACGGTGTCACCTGAAGACAGTGACACTCAACGACTCCCACTGGCATCCAGTGAAGGGAAGAACCAACAATGGTGACACCACCGACCCCATGTCACACCCACAGCAGACCCCACATGTCCCCCGACTGTCCCCAGCTCCCCTCCCTGTACACTCCTCGTCACCTCTTCAATGAGGATGGCACCGCTCTGCAGTTGTGCCAGTCCTCTTCTTGGTTGCAAGTGTCCCATTTGGTTTTGTCATCCAGTATTTTTGGGAGAAAACGTGTGGTAGTTCTAAGAGAAAGGGTATTTCTGGGAGAAAATATCCTCTTTTTGGAAGAGAAGGTGAAATTTACCACTGAAATGTGGTATTTCTGGGAGAAAATGACATACTTGAGGGAGAGAACTCGGAAATGGTGGGAGAGAATGTCTTCTATTCGAGAGCAACTGTGGTATTTTTGGTGTGACGACTGGTCCTTTGGGGAGAAAATACGGTAAATATGGGAGAAAATGACCTCTTGAGGAGTGTCAAGTAGTACTTTTGAGAGAAAATGTCAGGTATTTCTCAGAAAACTGCTGTTTCTGGGAGATAGTAGCATCCTTGGTTGGAAAATGACAGGTGTTTGTGAGAAAGCTGGTATTTTGGGAAAAAAGGCCGTATTTTTAAGACGAAGCTGGTATTACTGGGGGAATATGTCCCGTGTTTGGGAGAAAAGTGGTCTATCTTGGAGAAAATGTCATGTATTTGGGAGAAACTGGTCTATCTGGAAGAAACTGCCATTTTTCTGGGAGTAAGTGTGATCCTGAGGAGCGTCAAGTAGTATTCTTGGGATGAAACGTGAGGTATTTCTAAGCGTAGTGGTATTTCTGGGAGAAAATGTCTTGTTTTGGGGGGAAAAGATCACATGTATGTGAGAAAGCTGGTATTTCTGGGAGTAAACGCCATATTTTTAGGAAAAAATGGGTATTTCCCGGATAATCGGTCACATAGTTAGGAGAAAAGTGGTCTATCTGGGAGAAAATGTCCTTGTTTTTTGGTGGAAGAGATCATGTGTAGGGGACTAAAATAGTGTTCCCGGATGAAAATGTCACGTATCTGTGAGAAAAGTGGTATCTGTGGGTCACAGTGCTGTTCCCCAGGGGTCGGTGCTGGGGCCTGTCCTCCTCAAGATCTTTCTTGATGAGCTGAGGGCACTGAGCGCACCCTCGGGAAGTTTGCGGATGACACCAGGCTGGCTGGAAGTGTGGATCTGCCTGGTGGTAGCGAGGCCCCACAGAGGGATCTGGACAGGCTGGAGAGCTGGGCTGAAGCCAATGGGATGAGTTCCAACAAGGCCAAAGGCCAGGTCCTGCGCTTTGGCTGCAACAACCCCAGGCGACGCTACAGGCTGGGGGCGGAGCGGCTGGAAGATGCGTAGAGGAAGTGGACCTGGGGGTGTTGATGGATGCTGGGCTGAAATGAGCCAGCAGTGTGCCCGGGTGGCCAAGAAGGCCAATGGCATCCTGGCCTGCATCGGGAACGGTGTGGCAGCAGGAACAGCAGTGATTGTCCCCCTGTCCTCAGCTCTGGTGAGGCCGCACCTCGAGTGCTGTGTCCACTTTTGGGCCCCTCACTGCCAGAAAGACATCGAGGCCCTGGAGCGGGTTCAAAGAAGGGCGCCAAGGCTGGCGAGGGGTCTGGAGCACAGAGCTCACGAGGAGCGGCTGAAGGAGCTGGGGTTGTTCAGTTGGAGAAGAGGAGGCTCAGGAAGACCTTACTGCTCTCTAGAACTACCTGAAGGGAGCTTGTAGTGAGCTGGGCTTCGGCCTCTTCTCTCGTGTCACTAGTGCTGAAAAACGTTATAACCCACAAATGTCAGTGTTCTCCCAAATACACAATGTTTTCTTCCGGAAAGATCACTTTTCAATCCTAAATATGACAATTTGTTCAAAAAATGCGATATTTTCTCCCGGAAATACAAGCATTCTCCAAAATCCATGATATTTTCTCCCAGAATGCCAGCTTTATCAGAGATATATGAAATTTTCTTCCAAAATTATGATATTTCCTCCCAGAAATATCAGTTTCCTTAGAAATACTTCACGTTTCCTCCAAAAAATACAACATTACAATACCCCCCCTTCCCCATAATGTGATACTTTCTCCAGGGAGTCACAGTTTTCTTAGAAATACCTCATGTTTTCTCCAAACAATATGACATTACAGTCCTCAGTATGACATTTTCTCCCAAAAATAGGACATTTCCTCCCAGAAATACCAGTTATCTTTACAAAAATAGGACTGCAGCCATTGGAGATCTGCTGGAAGGACAGACGGCCAGCTCCAGGAGCTCCAGGAGGCTCCTGGAATGCAGCCATGGTCACTTTGTGCTCCGGGCGTTGGGCAGACCGACCAGAGGTGAAGCGTGGCTGGATCTGCTGCTCAGCAGTGCGGAGGAGATGATGAGTGAAAGGCGTTCAGGTTGGGGCAGCCTGGCTGCAGTGAGCATGGCTTGTGGGGTTGGTGATCCGAGGGATGTGGGCATGGCAAGGAGTGGGGCAGGACCTGAGCTTTGGGACGGCGAGCTTTAAGCTTTCACGGGCTGATGGCCCAGATCTCTGGGGATCTGTCTGTAAAAACAAAGATGGTGAGCAAAGCTGGCTGCTCTTCAAGGCTGCCTTCCCTTCTGAGAGCACAAGAGCTCTCCGTCCCTCTGAATAGAAAGCAGAGGACGCAGGAAGCCCATCGGCTCGGCGCAGACCTGCTGGGCAGCTGGGGGCAAAGCAAGGAGCAACGAGCTCTGCTAACAGGCCGTGTCACCTGGAGCAATACAGGGCTAACAAACAGGCCGTGTCACCTGGAGCAATACAGGGCTAACAAACAGGCCATGTCACCTGGAGCAATACAGGGCTAACAGGCCGTGTCACCTGGGAAGAATACAGGGATGTCTGGACCTGCAGACGTGGGATCAGGAAACACAAGGCGCAGAACTGAACTTGGAGAGGGACGTGAAAAACAACAGGAAGACTTTCTACACGTGCATTGGCCAGAAGAGACAGGTCAAAGCAAGTGTGCCTCCTTTGTAAATGTAAAAGGAGAACTGCCCACAACAGATGGAGAGAAGGCTGAGGTACAGAATGTGTTCTGTGCCTCGGTCTTCACTGGCAGCCAGGATTCCAGAGTTTGTCACGTCCCTGAGCCCTGCATCCATAAACCTCCAGGTGGGGACTGGGGTGGTAAATACCCCCTGCTGTGAGGGCAGAGCAGAGAGACTGCCTGATGAGATTGAACGTGTGCAAGTCTATGGAGCAGATAGATGGTGAGATGTGAGACTGAACGTGTACAAGTCTATGGGCAGGATGGCGTGCATCTCAGGGCTCTGAAGAAGCTGGCTGCCGAGCTGCTCTCCATCATATTTGAGAAGTCGTGGCTGTCAGGTGAGGTCCTGGATGCCTGGAGGAAGGGTCACGTCACTGCCATTGGCAAGAAAGGGAGCAAGGAGGACACGGGAACTACAGGCCGGTGAGTCTCACCTCTGTGCCTGGGAAGATGATGGGACAGATCCTCCTGAATGACATGCTCGATCACATGAGGAGTGAGCGTGTGATCCGAGACAGCCAGCACGGCTTCAGCAGGGGAAGTCATGCTTAACCAATCTGGTGGCCTTCTGTGATGGAGTGACGGCATCGGTGGACAAGGGGAGGGTGACCGATGTCATTTCCCCAGACTTGAGCATGGCCTTTGACACGGTCCCCCACCACATCCTTATCTCCAAACCGGAGGGATGTGGATTTGATGGGTGGACCACTCGATGGATAAGGAATTTGTTGTAAGGCCTCAGACAAAGAGTGGTTATTAATGGCCCTATGTCCAGGTGAGGCCAGTAACGAGCGGCATCCCCCAGGGCTCTGTCTTGGGACCGGTGCTCTTTAGCGTCTTTATCAATGACATGGATGGTGGAATCGAGTGCACCCTCAGCAAGTTTGCTGACGACACCAAGCTGAGCGGTGCGGTTGACACGGCTGAAGGAAGGGATGCCATTCGGAGGGACCTCGACAGGTTGGAAAGGCGGACCCGGGTGAACCTGATCAGGTCCTACACAGCACAGTGCAAGGTTTTGCACTTGGGCTGGAGGAATCCCAGGCATCCATACAGACTGGAAGGAGCGGTCCTTGAGAGCAGCCCCGTGGAGAAGGACCTGGGGGTCCTGATAGATGAAAAGCTTAGCATGAGCCAGCAGCGTGCCCTTGCAGGTGGGAAAGCAAATGGGATCCTGGGCTCCATCAGAAGAGGGGTGGCCAGCAGGGACAGGGAGGTGATTGTCCCCCTCTACTCCGCTCTTGTGAGGCCCCATCTGCAGTACTGCGACCACGTCTGGAGCCCCCAGTACAAGAAAGACAGGGAGCTGTTGGAGAGGATCCAGAGGAGGGCCACAAAGATGATCAGGGGACTGGAGCACCTCCCTTATGAGGACAGGCTGAGGGAGCTGGGCTTGTTCAGCCTGGAGAAAAGAAGGCTGCGGGGTGACCTCATTGCAGCATTTCAGTACCTAAAGGGAGCCTACAAGCAGGAGGGAAGTCAACTCTTGGAAAGGGTAGAAAACTGCAGGACGAGGGGAAATGGTTTGAAGTTGAGGGAGGGAAGATTTAGGGTGGATGTCAGGGGGAAGTTCTTTACAGAGAGAGTGGTCAGGTGCTGGAACAGCTGCCCAGAGAGATTGTGGATGCCCCATCCATCCCTGGAGGTGTTCAAGGCCAGATTGGATGGGAACCTGGGCAGCCTGGTCTAGTGTGAAATGTGGAGGTTGGTGGCCCTGCATGTAGCAGGGGGGTTGGAGATTCATGATCCTTGAGGTCCCTTCCAACCCTGGCAATTCTGTGATTCTCCTATTCTGTGTCTTCTCCCTGATGCCAATTGGAAGTGATATCCTTTAGTCTTCAGTATAACAGACATTCTGTGACTGTGCTTTAAGACAGTCTCCCTTGAGCGTTTTAGTTGTGCTTGTTTAGTGCTCGTAAAACCAACTGTGCAAGTGCTGCTCTCCTCCCCATTGTGAGGGGATTGCTGGCAGGAGCTAAGCAGTTCCCACAGGCACATCCAGCAAGGAGCTGCCGTGGCAGATGGGCGGGTGGAGCAGCTGTCTTCCAACCTGTCCACTGCAGCAGTTGGCATTCTGTAAGCTACTCTTCCCCAGTTTGCAGAACCAGTATCAAAAGTTGATACTCTTTTGTGAAAGAGTAAATGGGAGTTGAAAAAAGAGGCAATATGACATTCCTGACTGCAGATAAACAACAGCACAGATGCTGGTCACCGCCGCAGAACAAGCTGGACTTGTTAATGAAGCAGCTTATCCATCTGTGTTGGGATTTTGTACAGCTGACCTCACCTGCCTGTCATTCCTTGCCATCGCCCCCTTTTTCTTCTAAGGTGAAAAAGACAGCCTTATTCTTTGTGAGTCCGTAATTGTGATCGTTTATTGATTGAGTACCACCAGATAAGACATGGAGTGCCAAGTTGGGCGGCACTCGCAGCGCTGCCCTGTAACACCACACACTGCAGCTGCTGCCTTCTGATGTTCTTCCTCTCAGTCCTTCAGGTGCAGATTCCGCATCATGGCCACAGGGCTGTTCATTATAGAGGACTGGAAAAAAACAAAGCAAGTGTAGAAATAGGAGAGGAACAATCTAGGGAGAGCTTACTAAGAAAGTCTGAACAGTAAACTTCCACAACAGCCCCATGCAGAACAGCAGGTTACTGCCATTCAGATCACTGACATTACTTCCCATAACACACAGCTTAGCTGCTGTCCCCTCCCTTCCCTACCTGAGCTGCGTGCCCTTCCTTTTCCCTACCTGAGCTGCTGTCCCCTCCCTTCCCTAGCTGAGCTGCATGCCCTTCCTTTTCCCTAGCTGAGCTGCTTGCCCCTCGCCTCCTTTTTCTTGGTGCTCTTGCCTTTTCCTGCTACTCACTCCCAATCTCAACACTTGCCTGCTCTGCTTGCTGCTCTGACAAGTGCCTCTTAACTCTGCTCGCAGCTTCTCTCCTTCTGCATGCCCTTCTCTATTCCCTTCTCGTGCCCTTCAGGCTTCTGCTCCCCTTGCTGAGCAAGCCCATGCCCGGTAGCTCCCCTTCAACCTCCTCCGCCCTTTGCCTTTCTCCACACAGATGCTTGCTTCTGGCCAGCACTCCTGCCCGGCTGCCTAGCCCACAGCCCGCATCTCTTGGGGAGACAGCAAGGTGGCCTGGAGCTACCCACACCTCCTCCCGGGCACGGCTTCTCAGCTTTGCTTCAAGCCCACAAAAAGCCCCAAGGAGCTCCTCTTACCTTTGGGCTCAGCTTCTTCTCCTGCCATGCAGCTCCTGTGCCAGGCCGGGGCTCAGCTCTTCCCACACTCCACCATTCCTGCAAGATTGCTTTCTCTCATTCACTGCCTTCCTTTGCTTTCCTTTGCTCTGCTACCCTTAGCTTCCATACTTGCTTTCTCCACATTTACGTGCACTGCTTTGTACTTTTGAGTCTCTTCTTTGCCTCTTCTTTCTCTGTTTTCCCTTCAACCCTCCCCTGCCCCCTCCCTCCCATTTTTCCCTTCCTGCCCTCCCCTCTCTCCTCTCCCCCCTCCTTCCCTTCCCCTCCCCTCCCATCCCGTACCCCCCCTTTTCTCCCTTTCCCCTCCCCTTCCCCCTTGCCTTATGGCAAACTCACCTTTCCTGCTCTTCACTCCCTCCTTCTTCATTCTCCTGCCTTTTGCTGCTACTCTCGCCTTGCTTTCCCTTGCTGTGCTCTGCTTTGCTTTCTCTACATTTTGGCCATCCAGTCTTTTCTCAGCTGTTATTCTTGACTGTTTACTTGGCTTTTTTCTTCTTTTCTCATTTATTTTTTTTCTGACCTTTTTGGGCTTTTTTCTTTTTCTTCTTTTTTTATGCTTTCGTTTCTTTTTTCATTTCATTGCACTTGTTCTTTTTTTTTTCTCTTCGTTTTTTTTTATTTTGTTTTCATCTATTTTTTCTCATTTTCATCTTGGTTTTCTTTTTTCATTTTCACTCTTTTTTTCTTTTTTTTTATTCTATTTTTCTTATTTTTTCATTGCACTTTTCTTTTTTATTTCATTTTTCTCTCTCTTTTCTCATTTTTTTCTATTTTCATCTTTTTCTTTTTCATCTTGGTTTTCTCTTTTTGTTTTCCATTTTTTTTTCCTTTTTTATTTTTTTCCTTTATTACTCTTTTTTTTCCCTTTCTCTTTTTACTTTCATCTTTTTTTCTTGTTTTTCATTTTTCTTTTTTTTTTTTTTTTTTTTATAATCATAGGTACTCCTGAAACCCCCTTTAAGCCCTCCCTACCCTCCCCATTCTTTCTTTTCACCCTCACCTCCCCCCTTGCCCTATCCTACCATTCCCTTGCCTGCTCTTCTTACCTGCGCTGCTGTCCCTTCCTTTACCTACCTGAGCTGCTTGTTCCAAAAATTACCTAGCTGACCTGCTTGCCCCTCGCTTTCCTAGCTGAGCTGCTGGCCCCTCTCATTCCCTACCTGAGCTGCTTCCCCCTAACTTACCTAGCTGAGCTCCTTGCCCCTCGCTACGTACTTGAGCAGATGTTTGCTCACTTGGCTTCCTTACTGGTTGTCCCCTCACTTACCGACCTCACCTGCTATCCACTCACTTTCCTAGCTTAGCTGCTGTCCCCTCCCTTCCCTAGCTGAGCTGCATGCCCTTCCTTTTCCCTACCTGAGCTGCATGCCCCTCGCCTCCTTTTTCTTGGTGCTCTTGCCTTTTCCTGCTACTCACTCCCAATCTCAACATTTGCCTGCTCTGCTTGCTGCTCTGACAAGTGCCTCTTAACTCTGCTCGCAGCTTCTCTCCTTCTGCATGCCCTTCTCTATTCCCTTCTCGTCCACTTCAGGCTTCTGCTCCCCTTGCTGAGCAAGCCCATGCCCGGTAGCTCCCCTTCAACCTCCTCCGCCCTTTGCCTTTCTCCACACAGATGCTTGCTTCTGGCCAGCACTCCTGCCCGCTGCCTAGCCCACAGCCCGCATCTCTTGGGGAGACAGCAAGGTGGCCTGGAGCTACCCACACCTCCTCCCTGGCACGGCTTCTCAGCTTTGCTTCAAGCCCACAAAAAGCCCCAAGGAGCTCCTCTTACCTTTGGGCTCAGCTTCTTCTCCTGCCGTGCAGCTCCTGTGCCAGGCCGGGGCTCAGCTCTTCCCACACTCCACCATTCCTGCAAGATTGCTTTCTCTCATTCACTGCCTTCCTTTGCTTTCCTTTGCTCTGCTACCCTTAGCTTCCATACTTGCTTTCTCCACATTTACGTGCACTGCTTTGTACTTTTGAGTCTCTTCTTTGCCTCTTCTTTCTCTGTTTTCCCTTCAACCCTCCCCTGCCCCCTCCCTCCCATTTTTCCCTTCCTGCCCTCCCCTCTCTCCTCTCCCCCCTCCTTCCCTTCCCCTCCCCTCCCATCCCGTACCCCCCCTTTTCTCCCTTTCCCCTCCCCTTCCCCCTTGCCTTATGGCAAACTCACCTTTCCTGCTCTTCACTCCCTCCTTCTTCATTCTCCTGCCTTTTGCTGCTACTCTCGCCTTGCTTTCCCTTGCTGTGCTCTGCTTTGCTTTCTCTACATTTTGGCCATCCAGTCTTTTCTCAGCTGTTATTCTTGACTGTTTACTTGGCTTTTTTCTTCTTTTCTCATTTCTTTTTTTTCTGACCTTTTTGGGCTTTTTTCTTTTTCTTCTTTTTTTATGCTTTCGTTTCTTTTTTCATTTCATTGCACTTGGTCTTTTTTTTTTTTCTCTTTTCGTTTTTTTTTTTTTTTTTGTTTTCATCTATTTTTTCTCATTTTCATCTTGGTTTTCTTTTTTCATTTACACTCTTTTTTTCTTTTTTTTTATTCTATTTTTCTTATTTTTTTCATTGCACTTTTCTTTTTTATTTCATTTTTCTCTCTCTTTTCTCATTTTTTTCTATTTTCATCTTTTTCTTTTTCATCTTGGTTTTCTCTTTTTGTTTTCCATTTTTTTTTCCTTTTTTATTTTTTTCCTTTATTACTCTTTTTTTTCCCTTTCTCTTTTTACTTTCATCTTTTTTTCTTGTTTTTCATTTTTCTTTTTTTTTTTTTTTTTTTTTTTTTTATAATCATAGGTACTCCTGAAACCCCCTTTAAGCCCTCCCTACCCTCCCCATTCTTTCTTTTCACCCTCACCTCCCCCCTTGCCCTATCCTACCATTCCCTTGCCTGCTCTTCTTACCTGAGCTGCTGTCCCTTCCTTTACCTACCTGAGCTGCTTGTTCCAAAAATTACCTAGCTGACCTGCTTGCCCCTCGCTTTCCTAGCTGAGCTGCTGGCCCCTCTCATTCCCTACCTGAGCTGCTTCCCCCTAACTTACCTAGCTGAGCTCCTTGCCCCTCGCTACGTACTTGAGCAGATGTTTGCTCACTTGGCTTCCTTACTGGTTGTCCCCTCACTTACCTACCTCACCTGCTATCCACTCACTTTCCTACCTGAGCTGCGTGCCCTTCCTTTTCCCTACCTGAGCTGCGTGCCCTTCCTTTTCCCTACCTGAGCTGCGTGCCCTTCCTTTTCCCTACCTGAGCTGCGTGCCCTTCCTTTTCCCTACCTGAGCTGCGTGCCCTTCCTTTTCCCTACCTGAGCTGCGTGCCCTTCCTTTTCCCTACCTGAGCTGCGTGCCCTTCCTTTTCCCTACCTGAGCTGCGTGCCCTTCCTTTTCCCTACCTGAGCTGCGTGCCCTTCCTTTTCCCTACCTGAGCTGCGTGCCCTTCCTTTTCCCTACCTGAGCTGCTGTCCCCTCCCTTCCCTAGCTGAGCTGCATGCCCTTCCTTTTCTCTACCTGAGCTGCTTGCCCCTCGCCTCCTTTTTCTTGGTGCTCTTACCTTTTCCTGCTACTCACTCCCAATCTCAACATTTGCCTGCTCTGCTTGCTGCTCTGACAAGTGCCTCTTAACTCTGCTCGCAGCTTCTCTCCTTCTGCATGCTCTTCTCTATTCCCTTCTCGTCCACTTCAGGCTTCTGCTCCCCTTGCTGAGCAAGCCCATGCCCGGTAGCTCCCCTTCAACCTCCTCCGCCCTTTGCCTTTCTCCACACAGATGCTTGCTTCTGGCCAGCACTCCTGCCCGGCTGCCTAGCCCACAGCCCGCATCTCTTGGGGAGACAGCAAGGTGGCCTGGAGCTACCCACACCTCCTCCCGGGCACGGCTTCTCAGCTTTGCTTCAAGCCCACAAAAAGCCCCAAGGAGCTCCTCTTACCTTTGGGCTCAGCTTCTTCTCCTGCCGTGCAGCTCCTGTGCCAGGCCGGGGCTCAGCTCTTCCCACACTCCACCATTCCTGCAAGATTGCTTTCTCTCATTCACTGCCTTCCTTTGCTTTCCTTTGCCCTGCTACCCTTAGCTTCCCTACTTGCTTTCTCTACATTTACGTGCACCGCTTTGTACTTTTGAGTCTCTTCTTTGCCTCTTCTTTCTCTGTTTTCCCTTCAACCCTCCCCTCCCCCCTCCCTCCCATTTTTCCCTTCGTTTCCTCCCCTCTCTCCTCTCCCCCCCTCTTTCCCTTCCCCTCCCCTCCTGTACCCCCCCTTTTCTCCCTTTCCCCTCCCCTTCCCCCTTGCCTTATGGCAAACTCACCTTTCCTGCTCTTCACTCCCTCCTTCTTCATTCTCCTGCCTTTTGCTGCTACTCTCGCCTTGCTTTCCCTTGCTGTGCTCTGCTTTGCTTTCTCTACATTTTGGCCATCCAGTCTTTTCTCAGCTGTTATTCTTGACTGTTTACTTGGCTTTTTTCTTCTTTTCTCATTTCTTTTTTTTCTGACCTTTTTGGGCTTTTTTCTTTTTCTTCTTTTTTTATGCTTTCGTTTCTTTTTTCATTTCATTGCACTTGTTCTTTTTTTTTTTTCTCTTTTCGTTTTTTTTTTTTGTTGTTTTCATCTATTTTTTCTCATTTTCATCTTGGTTTTCTTTTTTCATTTTCACTCTTTTTCTTTTTTTTTATTCTTTTTTTCTTTTTTTTTTCATTGCACTTTTCTTTTTTATTTCATTTTTCTCTCTCTTTTCTCATTTTTTTCTATTTTCATCTTTTTCTTTTTCATCTTGGTTTTCTCTTTTTGTTTTCCATTTTTTTTTTCCTTTTTTATTTTTTTCCTTTATTACTCTTTTTTTTCCCTTTCTCTTTTTACTTTCACCTTTTTTTCTTGTTTTTCATTTTCTTTTTTTTTTTTTTTTTTATAATCATAGGTACTCCTGAAACCCCCTTTAAGCCCTCCCTACCCTCCCCATTCTTTCTTTTCACCCTCACCTCCCCCCTTGCCCTATCCTACCATTCCCTTGCCTGCTCTTCTTACCTGAGCTGCTGTCCCTTCCTTTACCTGCCTGAGCTGCTTGTTCCAAAAATTACCTAGCTGACCTGCTTGCCCCTCGCTTTCCTAGCTGAGCTGCTGGCCCCTCTCATTCCCTACCTGAGCTGCTTCCCCCTAACTTACCTAGCTGAGCTCCTTGCCCCTCGCTACGTACTTGAGCAGATGTTTGCTCACTTGGCTTCCTTACTGGTTGTCCCCTCACTTACCTACCTCACCTGCTATCCACTCACTTTCCTAGCTTAGCTGCTGTCCCCTCCCTTCCCTACCTGAGCTGCATGCCCTCCCGTCTCCCTACCTGAGCTGCTGTCCCCTCCCTTCCCTAGCTGAGCTGCATGCCCTTCCTTTTCCCTACCTGAGCTGCTTGCCCCTCGCCTCCTTTTTCTTGGTGCTCTTGCCTTTTCCTGCTACTCACTCCCAATCTCAACACTTGCCTGCTCTGCTTGCTGCTCTGACAAGTGCCTCTTAACTCTGCTCGCAGCTTCTCTCCTTCTGCATGCCCTTCTCTATTCCCTTCTCGTCCACTTCAGGCTTCTGCTCCTCTTGCTGAGCAAGCCCATGCCCGGTAGCTCCCCTTCAACCTCCTCCGCCCTTTGCCTTTCTCCACACAGATGCTTGCTTCTGGCCAGCACTCCTGCCCGCTGCCTAGCCCACAGCCTGCATCTCTTGGGGAGACAGCAAGGTGGCCTGGAGCTACCCACACCTCCTCTCGGGCACGGCTTCTCAGCTTTGCTTTAAGCCCACAAAAAACCCCAAGGAGCTCCTCTTACCTTTGGGCTCAGCTTCTTCTCCTGCCGCGCAGCTCCTGTGCCAGGCCGGGGCTCAGCTCTTCCCACACTCCTCCATTCCTGCAAGGTTGCTTTCCTTTGGTCTGCTGCAGTTAGCTTTCCTACTTGCTTTCTCTTGATATACATGGATTGCTTTTTACTTTTTTTCCTCCTCTGTGCCTCTTTTTTTCTGTTTTCAGCACTTCCATTTTTTTTTTCTTTTTCCATCTTTTTTTTTCTTACTTTTCATTCTCATTTTTCCTTTTGTTTTTCTTTTTCCCCGCCCCGTTGAGATTCTCCCTCTTTATCCCCCTCAGCTTGCCTCTATCTTTGCCTCCAACTGGGTCTTCTCTCTCACATTCCCTTCTAGTGCCCGGTGTCACCCCACATTACCCTCTATTTCCCTGTGCCCACGCAAGCCCTCTATTGTCTCTCTGCAGCCTTTTATAACATTACACCTCTCTATTCCCCCCCAATCCCACCCACAGACCCCTGTCATGCCTGTTTCTCTATACCACGCCTACAGCCCTCCCACTGCTTCCTGTAGCCCCACATCCCCTTCTATCCCACCTCCATTCCCCCTACAGCCACTCATAGAGCCACAGTTTCTTAGGTCCTCCCCCAGCCCCCTATATCCCTCCCCGTAGCTCTCCCCAGCCCCTCCCGGCCCCCAATGCTCCCTATAGCACCGTGTCCCCCCGTTTCCCCCTCACAGCCCTCTGCTGCCCTAAATCCCTTTGTACCCACCCCTATCGCCCCATGTACCCCGATACCACAGCCGCTGCAGCCCCGCCTACCTCCCTATCCCCCCCCCGCCTTCCCAGCCCCTCACCCCACCAGGCTTCCTCCCCTGTCCCGGCGCCGCTCTCCGTCCCTCCCGGCTCCGGCTCTGCTGTGCTCAGCACCGCTCCCGTCGTGCCGCGGTTCCGTCTCGGTGCTGCCCGGACAGCTCCGGCGCGCAGCGCCGGTGCGGGGCGGCCAGGGCTGCGGGAGCGCCGCCGCCTGAGGGGAGAAGAGCTCTAGGCCGGCTGCCAACGGCCGTTCCCGCGCGCCGCGCCTCAGCCAATCGGAGCCGGCGCCGCTGCCGCTGACCAACGAGAGCCCGGGGGCGGAACGGATCGGCACGTGCCCAACGAGAGCCCGGGGGCGGGACGGACCGGCACCTGACCAATGACAGCCCGGGGCTGGGACGGTCCGGCACCTGCCCAATGAGAGCCCGGGGCTGGGACGGTCCGGCACCTGACCAATGAGAGCCCGGGGCTGGGACGGTCCGGCACCTGACCAATGAGAGCCCGGGGCTGGGACGGTCCGGCACCTGCCCAATGAGAGCCCGCGGGCGGTGCGGCGTTGCGCTGCGCTGTTGGTGGGAGGAGCGCGGCAGGGGGCGGGCCGTGGGTGGGGCCTCGGGGTGCGCCCTACTGCTATAGGGGGTGCGAGATGGGAATGGGATTGACAGGTGGGAGGTGGGGCTTGGATGTGGGGTTGGGATATGAGGTTTGGAACTGGGCTTGGGATGTTAGATGTGCACTGGGATGTGAAATGTAGGGTTGGGGTGTGGGGATATGGATATGGGGTGGATATGGAATGGGAGATAGGAAAATGGAATATATATGGGATGGGCTTGGGATGGACATGGGACCAACACTGAAGAAGGTGGGATGGATTGGGGATGAAATATGGACACGGGATGGGATTGGGATGATAGTGGCATGGGATAAGTAGATGGAATGGACATGGGATGCATGTGGGGATAAGGATTCGGAATGGCTATGGATATAGGGTTAGGGATGGGGATAGGATGTGGGGGTATGGATATGGGATGGGTTTGAGATGGCTGTGGGGTGGATATGATGGATATGGGATGGGATAACGTTGTGGGATACGGACAAGGGATGGCTACGAGATGGGGCTGTACTGGTTATAGGGCCATAGGGGCGATGGGGCCAGGATGCTGCAGTCACCTCTGTCCCCAGAGTTCATCCCCAGTGTGACACATGGAGCCCCACAGCCGCTCCTCTGCCCTTTATCACTTACATGGGGAGGACATCCCCCAACCTCCATTATCAAAAATAAACCTTAATTAGAAAAGTGAGGGGTGTCAACCCCGCCCCATGGGAACAATGTTTTCTGTGGGGGAGGGCACAGATGGCGTCTCCAGAGGGCTGTCCCAAACTCTGGGGGGTGTTCACAACTCTAGGATATGACACCACCAGGGTGCCATGAAGGTGTCCCAAGCTTTGGGGTGTGACACAGGGATGTCCCCAATTTTGGTGGTGTGACATTGTCATGTGGTGTTCCCACTTCCCTGGGAAGTCCTCCAGGTGGTCACGGTGTCCCCAGCTTCGGCTCAATGTCCCCAGGGTTTTTTTTGTCCCCTCTGCATGACGGTGACACCCGGCACCAGCTGCCAGCAGTGACGCCCAAAGGTGATGACACCGCATCACGGCTGTGCCACGCTGGTGTCACACAGTCCCCTCTGGTGGTGGCACAGAGTTCACCACCGTGCATGTCCCCGTCCTCATGACAGACGATGGTGACAGCACCAGAGGTTTCCGGTGTCACCGGGTCCTGCGGTAGGCAGGTCTGGAGGGGTGACAAACAACAGTGAGAGGCTCAGTGACAGCATGGTGACAACGTGGTGCCGCCTGTGCCTGCCCCATGTGATGGTCAGAGTACAGGGAATGGTGTCACCCGATAGATGGTGGCACACAAGTGATGGTGACACCAGATGACGGTAACAACAGTGACAGCCAGGGATGGGGACGCTGCGTCACGGCTGTTCCACATCGAGGTCACCCTGTGTCACGGCGCCACCTGAAGACAGTGACATTCAGTGACACCCAATAATGGTGACACCACCGACCCCATGTCACACCCACAGCAGACCCCACGTGTCCCCCGACTGTCCCCTGCCCCCCTGCCTGTACCCCTCCTCGTCACCTCTTCAATGAGGATGGCACCATGCTGAAGTTGTGCCACCATGGCAGGGGGGACAGCTTGGGACAGTCACGGACAGCCAGGGTGACAGCGTCCAGGAGCTGTAGGACGCGGATGGGGCTCTCAAGGTACGTTGGTACGGCCCCAGGTTCCACGGTTACGGTGACAGTGAGAACTTTGGGGACAAGTGGTTGTCCGGTGTCACCCGGTGGCCCTGGGGGGATTGTTTCCGTGGGGCTTTGCACAGGGATTGGTGGGAACCATCCATTTCTGAAAGGAAGTGGCAAAAAATATACAAGAAAAGTGACATAGTATTGATTTTAATGGAAACAGACATTATTGGGGGCGATCCCACAGGGACAAAGAAGAGCGAGAATGTGTCACTATGTGAGGTTGTCCTCAAAATCCCCATTAGAGACCTCTGGAGGACTCCAGGAACGCCTGGGGACCCCAAGACACCCATGGGACATCTCCAGACCCTTCCAGAAGACAATAGGACCCTCTGAACCCACCTGAGGACCCCCCCCACATTCCACAGGATCATTCTGGGACGTCTGCAGACCCTTCTGGATGAATCCAAGGACCCCCTGGATCAATTTGAAAACCCCCTGCACCCTCCAAGTCCTCTCTGGGACATCCCCAGAGATGTCTCTGATGATGGGATGACTCCAGGACCACTCAGACCCACATGAGAACTCTCTGGACCCTACCAGACTCTACTGGGACATCTCCTAATCATCCCAGTGGCTCCTCGGAGCTCCTGGACCCATCCTGGGAGCTTCCAGATCCTTCCAGGGACCCCCAGGACCATTCTTGGGACCCCCTGGACACCCCAGGATCCCTCTGGGACATCTCCAGATCCTTCTGTATGAATCCAAGGACACCTTGGATCCACCTGGGGACCAACTGGATGCCCCAAACCCCTCTACAACATCTCCAGATTCTTCTGCATGCCTCCAGGGGTATATAGGGGGGGGCTCGTGGGGAATCTATGGGCGGAAAGGTGTGAGTGGGGCTTCTGTGAGGTGGAAAGAGGGTCTGGAGGTGGAGAAAGGTTGGAAGGGGAAACTGAGGGATTGTGGAGGGCTTCTGTGGCGTGGAAAGGGGCTCTGAGGATGGAGAGAGGGGGTTGTGAGGGGGAAAAGAGCAGAACGAGGCTTCTGTGAGTGAAAAGGGGGCCTGGGGATGGAGGGGTACATTGTGGAGGGGAACTTGAGGGGTGGAAAGGGGGCTTCTGTAGGGCAGAAAGGGGGGTCTGGGAGTGGAGGGGGGGTTGTGTGGGGGAAAAAAGGGTGAGTTGGGTCTCTGCTGGGAGGAAAAGGGGTCTAGGAATGGAGAAGGGGTGGCAGAGGAAATCTGGAGGGTTGTGGGGGGCTTCTATGGGGTGGAAGGGGAGTCTGGGGGACACCTTAGGGAAGTATTGGGGGGGAGAAGAGGAGAGTGGGATGTCTATGGGGTGGAAAAAGAGTCTGGGGGGAAACTTAGTGGCTTGTGTGGGGGAAAGGGGTGAACAGAGTTTCTACAAGGCAGGAAGAGCATCTGGGGGTGGAGGGAGGGGTGGGAGGGAAGAGCCAGGGGTTGTGCGAGGCTTCTATGGGGTCTGGCTGAGGGAAACTGGAGGTCAAAATGAGGAACTGACTCCAGGGGTCAGGGAGGAGCGCACAGGGGTTACAGGGACCTCTAGGGGTCAGAAAAAAGGGGCCAGGAGGTGGGAGGAGAAGGGAGGACACGGGACCCTGGGGGTCAAACAGAGGGGAATGGGGGGTGGTAGGAGACTCTGGGGATCAGAATGGGGGAATTGGAGTGGGGGCACTCGGGGGGAGGAGAGGGGGTTCGGGGGTCAGATAGAGGAGACTGGGAAAGGGGGGGACTCCAGGGGACAGAATGGGGAGAGCGGTGGGGGGGTGGGGGGACACCAGGGATCAGAACGGGGGACTGGGGAGGGATGAGGGATCGGGGGGGGACCCTGGGGATCAGAATGGGGGAGGCACAGAAGGGAGGGGTGGAAGAGGACTACGGCGATCAGAACGGGGGGACTGGAGGGGAGGGAGACCGGGGGGAGGGTGTAACCCCGGGGGGCACACAGAGGGACTGGGGGGTGCGGGCGATCAGCGGCAGGGGGAGAGGGGGGGAGGGCAGCGAAAGACACGGGGTGGGGGAGGCGGCGAGACGCAGGGCAGCCGCCCCCGCCGAGGGAAGCCCCGAGCACCACGGAGACCCCGCGGGGCCGAGACAGAGCGGCACTCGACCCCCCCGCCGCCTTCACCCCGGCCCCCGCCCCGGCGCCCCCCGAACACCCACCTGTAGGAGCCGAGGCGGCGCCCGGAGCCCCGAGGCGCCCCGCACCGCTTCCGCACGGCCGCCTCCTCGGGTCGCGGCGTGATGACGTCACTCGGCGGGGACGGCGCGGCGCCGTAGCGACGGACCGGCGCTGAGGCGCCGTCGCCGTGGCGACGCCGTCGAACGGTACCGCTCCTGCGGGAGCCGCGCTGAGACGTGCCGCGTCTCCGGCTTCCCCAGAATCGCTTTCTCCAGGCCGATTCCGAGCTGCTGGCGCTTCTTGAAAGCCGAGCGCGCATCTCTGCCCGGTTTTCTCACGGCTCCTGCGGCGGCATCTCTGGCCACTTTCTCCTCCAAGGAAGAACCGAGCGGTGGCCCGGCCGGGCTCGGTGCGTGGGATGTGAGAAGGGCACAGCCCGGAGCAGGACCTGAAGAACGAGCTCAGCTCACCGCTGGCACGTGTTCTGTAGTCCCCCGGGTCCTGCAGAGCTGCGCTGGACTCGCTGAGCAGCACGGCGTGGTGCGGGGATGTAAGAGAACACAGGTGCTCGGTAGACTTGCTGGGGCAGGAAGCTCTCACTGATGCTAAACTCGCTGAAACGAAGTGACTCGTTCAGGACACGTGCCTGAAACATATGCTGGTTCTCTAGGCAGAGCTGCCGGACAGACCTGTCAGCACTGGGAATTAAGCACGGCAGTGAGATGAAGCCAATGATGCGTTCATGTAAGAGCAAGAGGTGCTTTGGAATGCCTTTATGGCTGCACAGCTCCTCGGGAAGCAGTTACACCTGCCGGCTCAATAAGAGCTGTCCCTTAGATGCTGTGCTGTACAGCTGTGGAGCCTTTGCTCACCTGCACTGCATCTTTTAGATGCATCACTGAGAGGAATTGAACCAGCAAGGCTTCAGGGCTGAGCTCTAAGAATGGAAACTCCCTCAACTTTTGAAAGAGACTGGGTTCCTAAGGTCTTAAGACCTGGAGCTGGCAGGGCACACCCCTCTTGTGCCTTTCCCCCGACTGGTTTTTGGGAGACAGCAAATGGACACCCCTACAAGAAGTCTCAGGGTGTTTCCTTCTGACACTCTTATTATGGAAGTAAGAATACATTCCTGGCTCCATTTTGCTCTTGTGTCAGAAGGCAGAGATTTAAGCTACCTAAAGTCACTTTTCCACAAACGTTCCCACAGAAAGAAGCATCCAACATCTCTCTGTAGCTACGGAGACCCTGACTTCTCAACTCTTTCCAGGTATGTTTTACTGTCTCTTTCCAAATTTAGAAACGGCAGCTGTGCAGAAAAACATGCCACAGATCCTGAAGTGTGGGCCAGCGGGGAGTTTTACCCCGTCTTCTCCCTGATGTCAAACTGAAGTGATCTCCTTTAGTCCTCAGTATAACAAACGCATCCTGTGACCGTGCTTGAAGACAGTCTCCCTTGAGCATTTTAGCTGAGCTTGGTTAGCGCTCTTAAAACCAGCTGTGCAAGTGCTGCTTTCCTCCCCACTGTGAGGGATTGCTGTCAGGAGCCAACCAGTTATGCCAGGCACATCCAGCAAGGAGCTGCTGTGGCATGATGGGCGCGTGGAGCGGCTGTCTTCCAACCTGTCCTCTGCAGCAGTTAGCATTCTGCGGGTTACTCTTCCCCAGTTTGCAGAACGAGTATCAGAAGTTGATGCTCTTTTGTGAAAGAGTAAATGTGGGTTGAAAAAAAGGCAGTGTGACATTCCTGACTGCAGATGGAACAACAGCACAGATGCTGCCAGCCCCGCAGTAAAAGCTGGACTTGTTAATGAAGCAGCTTATCCATCTGTGTCGGGCTGTGGTAAAACTCACCCGCTGGCCCACCTGGACCTTTGCCCACCTGCACTGCATCTTTTAGATGCATCATTGAGAGGAATTGAACCAGCAAGGCTTCAGGGCTGAGCTCTAAGAATGGAAACTCCCTCAACTTTTGAAAGAGACCGGGTTTCTAAGGTCTTAAGACCTGGAGCTGGCAGGGCACACCCCTCTTGTGCCTTTCCCCTGACTGGTTTTTGGGAGACAGCAAATGGACACCCCTACAAGAAGTCTCAGGGTGTTTCCTTCTGACACTCTTATTATGGAAGTAAGAATACATTCCTGGCTCCATTTTGCTCTTGTGTCAGAAGGCAGAGATTTAAGCTACCTAAAGTCACTTTTCCACAAACGTTCCCACAGAACGTGGACCTGGCCTTTGGCCTTGTTGGAACTCATCCCATTGGCTTCAGCCCAGCTCTCCAGCCTGTCCAGATCGCTCTGTGGGGCCTCGCTACCCCCAGGCAGATCCACACTTCCAGCCAGCCTGGTGTCGTCCGCAAACTTCCCGAGGGTGCACTCAGTGCCCTCAGCTCATCAAGAAAGATCTTGAGGAGGACAGGCCCCAGCACCGACCCCTGGGGAACAGCACTGTGACCCACAGATACCACTTTTCTCACAGATACGTGACATTTTCATCCGGGAACACTATTTTAGTCCCCAACACATGATCTCTTCCACCAAAAAACAAGGACATTTTCTCCCAGATAGACCACTTTTCTCCTAACTATGTGACCGATTATCCGGGAAATACCCATTTTTTCCTAAAAATATGGCGTTTACTCCCAGAAATACCAGCTTTCTCACATACATGTGATCTTTTCCCCACAAAACAAGACATTTTCTCCCAGAAATACCACTACGCTTAGAAATACCTCACGTTTCATCCCAAGAATACTACTTGACGCTCCTCAGGATCACACTTACTCCCAGAAAAATGGCAGTTTCTTCCAGATAGACCAGTTTTCTCCCAAATACATGACATTTTCTCCAAGATAGACCACTTTTCTCCCAAAGATGGGACATGTTCTCCCAGAAATACCAGCTTATTCTTTAAAAAACGGCCTTTTTTCCCAAAATACCAGCTTTCTCACAAACACCTGTCATTTTCCAACCAAGGATGCTACTATCTCCCAGAAACAGCAGTTTTCTGAGAAATACCTGACATTTTCTCTCAAAAGTACTACTTGACACTCCTCAAGAGGACATTTTCTCCCATATTTATCGTATTTCCTCCCCAAAGGACCAGTCGTCACACCAAAAATACCACAGTTGCTCTCGAATAGAAGACATTCTCTCCCACCATTTCCGAGTTCTCTCCCTCAAGTATGTCATTTTCTCCCAGAAATACCACATTTCAGTGGTAAATTTCACCTTCTCTTCCAAAAAGAGGATATTTTCTCCCAGAAATACCCCTTCTCTTAGAACTACCACACGTTTTCTCCCAAAAATACTGGATGACAAAACCAAATGGGACACTTGCAACCAAGAAGAGGACTGGCACAACTGCAGAGTGGTGCCATCCTCATTGAAGAGGTGACGAGGAGTGTACAGGGAGGGGAGCTGGGGACAGTTGGGGGACATGTGGGGTCTGCTGTGGGTGTGACATGGGGTCGGTGGTGTCACCATTGTTGGTGCTTCCCTTCACTGGATGCCAGTGGGAGTCGTTGAGTGTCACTGTCTTCAGGTGACACCGTGACACAGGGTGACCTCGATGTGGAACAGCCGTGACGCAGTGTCCCCATCCCTGGCTGTCACTGTTGTTACCGTCATCTGGTGTCACCATCAATTGTGTGCCACCATCTATCGGGTGACACCATTCCCTGTACTCTGACCACCGCATGGGGCCAGGCACAGGCAGCTCTGTGTTGTCACCATGCTGTCACTGAGCCTCTCACTGTTCTTTGTCACCCCTCCAGGCCCGCCTAGAGCTGGACCTGGTGACACTGGAGTCCTCTGGCGCTGTCACCATCGTCTGACATGAGGATGGGGACACGCACGGTGGTGAACTCTGTGCCACCACCAGAGGGGACTGTGTGACACCAGCGTGGCACAGCCGTGACGCGGTGTCATCGTCATCGGGTGTCGCGTTCGGCAGCCAGCATCGGGTGTCACCGTCATGCAGAGGGGACAAAAGGACCCCCTGGGGACGTTGAGCCGAAGCTGGGGACACTGTAACCAGCTGGAGGACTTCCTGGAGAAGTGGGGACACAGCATCGTGCTGTCACACCAACAAAGTTGGGGACACCTTCATGGCACCCTGGTGGTGTCACGTACTGGAGATGGGGACACCCCCACAGTGTCACCCCCACGGACCACTTTGTTCCCATGGGTCGGGGGTTGACACCCCTCACTTTTGCAATTAAGGTTTATTTTTCGATAATGGGGGTTAGGGGATGTCCCCCCCCATGTCCCCATGTAAACTAAGCATGCACGCTGCAGTTTTCAGCCTAGGCTTTTAAGAGCAAAGCCAGAAAATTCCACACCGCTCAGTACAAAGCTGTGCGATGATGAGAGTGACTCAAGCTCTGCCCAAAGGATGAAAAGTAGCATCAAAACGGCTGAAGAGAGGGGGGACAATGAGGCAAGGTAGCACTGCAGAGAAGTCAGGAGAACACCTCTGCCTTCCGGGATCAGGCAGCCGGCGGAGCCTCTCTTCCCCCAACAGAGACGCCTGCAGGGTGAGGGGCACACGCTCACTTCTGCTCAGTGCTGCCCCGAGAAACTCAGACAGCTCGAGACAGCTGTTCTCTAACTCAGCGCGCCTGTGCTCAGGCCGTGCTACTCGCAGTTCTGTGCACGTGCTTTGCAGGCAGTGCGTTTATGGGCAGGGCCAAGGACTGGTGCATCCATTGCTTCTATAACCTGCAGCATCCCCTGATGGAGATGTGGGAGTTCTGACCCAGCGCCGCGAGTGGAATAACGAGGAGGTGGTGCAGCAGCTCACTGAGTGCCACTGGACAAATCAGGCCGTGCGCTCTTTGTGAATACAAAGCTCCAATTGTTTATTGATGGACTGCAACCAGAGTGCCAAGTTGGGCTGCTGCCACGAAGCCGCTGCCTTCTGATGCTCCTCCACTCAGTCCTTCAGCTGCAGCTTCTCCATCATCTCCACAAGGCTGTTCATTGTGGAGGACTGGAAAGAAAGAAAGCGAGCGTCAAAGTAGGACACCGCTTCCCCCAGCATTCTACAATCCCCTTCACGTCTGACAGACAGAGAACAACAAGAGCCGTGTCTGTGCTCACCGAGGACTCACCTCTGCACGTGCAGCGGCAGCTCTCAGAGCAGCCTTCTTCATTTCTGCTCTCCTCTCTTTTTGTCGTTGTCGTCTTGCTATAGAGAAAGATGAGAGAAATTCAGTTTGTCAACAGCAAAACCGCGGAAACATGGGTACATGAAAACAGGCTAGGAAGCCTCTCAGGGAAGGGTATTTCCAGTGGGACAAGCAGAAGGCCGTCATGGATTTCATGGGAAAAGAGAGGGTTACACTTTCTGGCAATTCCTTGCCATTGGACTCGGCAGCCTTCTACTCTTTTCCCCTCTCCGCAGAGAGAAGGAGAAAGCAAAGCAAATCCTAAGCAAACTCCATGCACCTGATAAGGGAAGCACCTCACCAGGGCAGCTGCAGCACCTTCCTACCTCTTCGCTTTGAGGTCCGGAACCGCTCAGTCGGTGCTGGGGCAGGCCCAGGGTGTGTTGCTGGAGCTGGCACACCGCCTCTGCTCTGATGTGGGCTCTGAGCCTTCTCCCCATCGCGCTCCACCTTCACTTGTTTCTTGGCAGGCCACAGCTCTGCTTTTTGCTCCTCTTCCTCCACTCCCTTGCGCTTTCTTGCAGCCATGGTCTTGGAGAGGGAGTGGTTGTCAACTGCAGGGGAAGGTCTTTCCCCTCTGCTGGGACCTGCTGTTCCAGGAAGCCCTCCTGGAGCCTGGAGAGGAGCTTTCGCGTACATCTTGCCGTTTGGCTCAGCACCTCTCCCTGTTCAAATCAAGCAAGGGGAAGCAGCAAGATTAAAAGAGAGTCACACACTGCCTTCGGTCTGCAAAATGGGCCACAATGCTAGGAACTCTCGAGTGTTCACAGCAATGGACCTTGGGATCTTGGCTGAACTGTGGGCCATTTCCAATTGCAGTGCAGCACTGCAGGGATGTCCGGTAACCATGGTGGAAGCATTAGAGAGGCCGACAGCAACAGATGGCAGCAGTGAGACAGAAGTGTGTGTGTAAGTGGTGGTGCTCAGAGCTGAGTGCATTCCCTGTAGGGACAAAAAATCCGTGCCTCGACTTTTGCAGCTGATAGCGTTTTGTGTGCTGACGCAGCTTTGCTCTGCAGCATGCAGAGCTGTCAGGCAGACTGGGGTTCCTCTGCTGCCACCTGAGCGGGAATGAGAGCAGTAGTGCTTTGTGCAAGCGCACTGCAGTTTAAAGATCAGTTTCTGTTCTGGCTGTAGAAGAGTGTCTTTTGGTTTTTGTGGTGGACGTGGGCTAACAGGACAGTGCTGCTCCTGGTGTCTGTGAAATCAACACACAATCTGTTGTTGTAGGGACGGAGCCTGCGCGTCCATGGAATGGTGCTGGGCTTGGGGGGAAACGGAAAGCCTCCCCAGGTAAGAAGCTCTTGTGAGCTGTGGTGTGGGTACCTGCCTCTAAATAGGGCTGCATGAAGGGCTGTGTGGGATGGAGGAGAAAAGAAGGGGCACTGCAGATCTGTGCTGACTGCAGAAATGGCACAGCGTTGTAGCAGCAGAAAGGCCAATTGAAGAAACTACGCTTGAGGAGCAGAAGTTTGTGGTTGGCTGTGCTAAAATGCTCCTCCAAAGAGATGCTCTTCATGTCTTTCTTGTTTCCTTTCTGACAGAAGCTGATGCAAGCAGGCTTGCAGTGAAGCGCAGCCTTGCAGGAAGCCAGGGGAGGAGCATGGAGTGTGGCACAGCCCCCAAGAGAGGTACAGACACACAGCAGCATCTGGGTTTGGTGCACTGTCTTTCTAGTTAGGCTTTCTGTCTGTCCTTTCCTGGGACTGCTGTCGTTGCGTGTTGCTTGAGATCTTAATCCCTGGGGATTACAGTTGCCTTTCCTGTCCCAATTGGAAATGGCCCACAGTTCAGCCAAGATCCCAAGGTCCATTGCTGTGAACACTCGAGAGTTCCTAGCATTGTGGCCCATTTTGCAGACCGAAGGCAGTGTGTGACTCTCTTTTAATCTTGCTGCTTCCCCTTGCTTGATTTGAACAGGGAGAGGTGCTGAGCCAAACGGCAAGATGTACGCGAAAGCTCCTCTCCAGGCTCCAGGAGGGCTTCCTGGAACAGCAGGTCCCAGCAGAGGGGAAAGACCTTCCCCTGCAGTTGACAACCACTCCCTCTCCAAGACCATGGCTGCAAGAAAGCGCAAGGGAGTGGAGGAAGAGGAGCAAAAAGCAGAGCTGTGGCCTGCCAAGAAACAAGTGAAGGTGGAGCGCGATGGGGAGAAGGCTCAGAGCCCACATCAGAGCAGAGGCGGTGTGCCAGCTCCAGCAACACACCCTGGGCCTGCCCCAGCACCGACTGAGCGGTTCCGGACCTCAAAGCGAAGAGGTAGGAAGGTGCTGCAGCTGCCCTGGTGAGGTGCTTCCCTTATCAGGTGCATGGAGTTTGCTTAGGATTTGCTTTGCTTTCTCCTTCTCTCTGCGGAGAGGGGAAAAGAGTAGAAGGCTGCCGAGTCCAATGGCAAGGAATTGCCAGAAAGTGTAACCCTCTCTTTTCCCATGAAATCCATGACGGCCTTCTGCTTGTCCCACTGGAAATACCCTTCCCTGAGAGGCTTCCTAGCCTGTTTTCATGTACCCATGTTTCCGCGGTTTTGCTGTTGACAAACTGAATTTCTCTCATCTTTCTCTATAGCAAGACGACAACGACAAAAAGAGAGGAGAGCAGAAATGAAGAAGGCTGCTCTGAGAGCTGCCGCTGCACGTGCAGAGGTGAGTCCTCGGTGAGCACAGACACGGCTCTTGTTGTTCTCTGTCTGTCAGACGTGAAGGGGATTGTAGAATGCTGGGGGAAGCGGTGTCCTACTTTGACGCTCGCTTTCTTTCTTTCCAGTCCTCCACAATGAACAGCCTTGTGGAGATGATGGAGAAGCTGCAGCTGAAGGACTGAGTGGAGGAGCATCAGAAGGCAGCGGCTTCGTGGCAGCAGCCCAACTTGGCACTCTGGTTGCAGTCCATCAATAAACAATTGGAGCTTTGTATTCACAAAGAGCGCACGGCCTGATTTGTCCAGTGGCACTCAGTGAGCTGCTGCACCACCTCCTCGTTATTCCACTCGCGGCGCTGGGTCAGAACTCCCACATCTCCATCAGGGGATGCTGCAGGTTATAGAAGCAATGGATGCACCAGTCCTTGGCCCTGCCCATAAACGCACTGCCTGCAAAGCACGTGCACAGAACTGCGAGTAGCACGGCCTGAGCACAGGCGCGCTGAGTTAGAGAACAGCTGTCTCGAGCTGTCTGAGTTTCTCGGGGCAGCACTGAGCAGAAGTGAGCGTGTGCCCCTCACCCTGCAGGCGTCTCTGTTGGGGGAAGAGAGGCTCCGCCGGCTGCCTGATCCCGGAAGGCAGAGGTGTTCTCCTGACTTCTCTGCAGTGCTACCTTGCCTCATTGTCCCCCCTCTCTTCAGCCGTTTTGATGCTACTTTTCATCCTTTGGGCAGAGCTTGAGTCACTCTCATCATCGCACAGCTTTGTACTGAGCGGTGTGGAATTTTCTGGCTTTGCTCTTAAAAGCCTAGGCTGAAAACTGCAGCGTGCATGCTTAGTTTACATGGGGACATGGGGGGGGACATCCCCTAACCCCCATTATCGAAAAATAAACCTTAATTGCAAAAGTGAGGGGTGTCAACCCCCGACCCATGGGAACAAAGTGGTCCGTGGGGGTGACACTGTGGGGGTGTCCCCATCTCCAGTACGTGACACCACCAGGGTGCCATGAAGGTGTCCCCAACTTTGTTGGTGTGACAGCACGATGCTGTGTCCCCACTTCTCCAGGAAGTCCTCCAGCTGGTTACAGTGTCCCCAGCTTCGGCTCAACGTCCCCAGGGGGTCCTTTTGTCCCCTCTGCATGACGGTGACACCCGATGCTGGCTGCCGAACGCGACACCCGATGACGATGACACCGCGTCACGGCTGTGCCACGCTGGTGTCACACAGTCCCCTCTGGTGGTGGCACAGAGTTCACCACCGTGCGTGTCCCCATCCTCATGTCAGACGATGGTGACAGCGCCAGAGGACTCCAGTGTCACCAGGTCCAGCTCTAGGCGGGCCTGGAGGGGTGACAAAGAACAGTGAGAGGCTCAGTGACAGCATGGTGACAACACAGAGCTGCCTGTGCCTGGCCCCATGCGGTGGTCAGAGTACAGGGAATGGTGTCACCCGATAGATGGTGGCACACAATTGATGGTGACACCAGATGACGGTAACAACAGTGACAGCCAGGGATGGGGACACTGCGTCACGGCTGTTCCACATCGAGGTCACCCTGTGTCACGGTGTCACCTGAAGACAGTGACACTCAACGACTCCCACTGGCATCCAGTGAAGGGAAGCACCAACAATGGTGACACCACCGACCCCATGTCACACCCACAGCAGACCCCACATGTCCCCCAACTGTCCCCAGCTCCCCTCCCTGTACACTCCTCGTCACCTCTTCAATGAGGATGGCACCACTCTGCAGTTGTGCCAGTCCTCTTCTTGGTTGCAAGTGTCCCATTTGGTTTTGTCATCCAGTATTTTTGGGAGAAAACGTGTGGTAGTTCTAAGAGAAGGGGTATTTCTGGGAGAAAATATCCTCTTTTTGGAAGAGAAGGTGAAATTTACCACTGAAATGTGGTATTTCTGGGAGAAAATGACATACTTGAGGGAGAGAACTCGGAAATGGTGGGAGAGAATGTCTTCTATTCGAGAGCAACTGTGGTATTTTTGGTGTGACGACTGGTCCTTTGGGGAGGAAATACGATAAATATGGGAGAAAATGTCCTCTTGAGGAGTGTCAAGTAGTACTTTTGAGAGAAAATGTCAGGTATTTCTCAGAAAACTGCTGTTTCTGGGAGATAGTAGCATCCTTGGTTGGAAAATGACAGGTGTTTGTGAGAAAGCTGGTATTTTGGGAAAAAAGGCCGTTTTTTAAAGAATAAGCTGGTATTTCTGGGAGAACATGTCCCATCTTTGGGAGAAAAGTGGTCTATCTTGGAGAAAATGTCATGTATTTGGGAGAAAACTGGTCTATCTGGAAGAAACTGCCATTTTTCTGGGAGTAAGTGTGATCCTGAGGAGCGTCAAGTAGTATTCTTGGGATGAAACGTGAGGTATTTCTAAGCGTAGTGGTATTTCTGGGAGAAAATGTCTTGTTTTGTGGGGAAAAGATCACATGTATGTGAGAAAGCTGGTATTTCTGGGAGTAAACGCCATATTTTTAGGAAAAAATGGGTATTTCCCGGATAATCGGTCACATAGTTAGGAGAAAAGTGGTCTATCTGGGAGAAAATGTCCTTGTTTTTTGGTGGAAGAGATCATGTGTTGGGGACTAAAATAGTGTTCCCGGATGAAAATGTCACGTATCTGTGAGAAAAGTGGTATCTGTGGGTCACAGTGCTGTTCCCCAGGGGTCGGTGCTGGGGCCTGTCCTCCTCAAGATCTTTCTTGATGAGCTGAGGGCACTGAGTGCACCCTCGGGAAGTTTGCGGACGACACCAGGCTGGCTGGAAGTGTGGATCTGCCTGGGGGTAGCGAGGCCCCACAGAGCGATCTGGACAGGCTGGAGAGCTGGGCTGAAGCCAATGGGATGAGTTCCAACAAGGCCAAAGGCCAGGTCCACGTTCTGTGGGAACGTTTGTGGAAAAGTGACTTTAGGTAGCTTAAATCTCTGCCTTCTGACACAAGAGCAAAATGGAGCCAGGAATGTATTCTTACTTCCATAATAAGAGTGTCAGAAGGAAACACCCTGAGACTTCTTGTAGGGGTGTCCATTTGCTGTCTCCCAAAAACCAGTCAGGGGAAAGGCACAAGAGGGGTGTGCCCTGCCAGCTCCAGGTCTTAAGACCTTAGAAACCCGGTCTCTTTCAAAAGTTGAGGGAGTTTCCATTCTTAGAGCTCAGCCCTGAAGCCTTGCTGGTTCAATTCCTCTCAATGATGCATCTAAAAGATGCAGTGCAGGTGGGCAAAGGTCCAGGTGGGCCAGCGGGTGAGTTTTACCACAGCCCGACACAGATGGATAAGCTGCTTCATTAACAAGTCCAGCTTTTACTGCGGGGCTGGCAGCATCTGTGCTGTTGTTCCATCTGCAGTCAGGAATGTCACACTGCCTTTTTTTCAACCCACATTTACTCTTTCACAAAAGAGCATCAACTTCTGATACTCGTTCTGCAAACTGGGGAAGAGTAACCCGCAGAATGCTAACTGCTGCAGAGGACAGGTTGGAAGACAGCCGCTCCACGCGCCCATCATGCCACAGCAGCTCCTTGCTGGATGTGCCTGGCATAACTGGTTGGCTCCTGACAGCAATCCCTCACAGTGGGGAGGAAAGCAGCACTTGCACAGCTGGTTTTAAGAGCGCTAACCAAGCTCAGCTAAAATGCTCAAGGGAGACTGTCTTCAAGCACGGTCACAGGATGCGTTTGTTATACTGAGGACTAAAGGAGATCACTTCAGTTTGACATCAGGGAGAAGACGGGGTAAAACTCCCCGCTGGCCCACACTTCAGGATCTGTGGCATGTTTTTCTGCACAGCTGCCGTTTCTAAATTTGGAAAGAGACAGTAAAACATACCTGGAAAGAGTTGAGAAGTCAGGGTCTCCGTAGCTACAGAGAGATGTTGGATGCTTCTTTCTGTGGGAACGTTTGTGGAAAAGTGACTTTAGGTAGCTTAAATCTCTGCCTTCTGACACAAGAGCAAAATGGAGCCAGGAATGTATTCTTACTTCCATAATAAGAGTGTCAGAAGGAAACACCCTGAGACTTCTTGTAGGGGTGTCCATTTGCTGTCTCCCAAAAACCAGTCGGGGGAAAGGCACAAGAGGGGTGTGCCCTGCCAGCTCCAGGTCTTAAGACCTTAGGAACCCAGTCTCTTTCAAAAGTTGAGGGAGTTTCCATTCTTAGAGCTCAGCCCTGAAGCCTTGCTGGTTCAATTCCTCTCAGTGATGCATCTAAAAGATGCAGTGCAGGTGAGCAAAGGCTCCACAGCTGTACAGCACAGCATCTAAGGGACAGCTCTTATTGAGCCGGCAGGTGTAACTGCTTCCCGAGGAGCTGTGCAGCCATAAAGGCATTCCAAAGCACCTCTTGCTCTTACATGAACGCATCATTGGCTTCATCTCACTGCCGTGCTTAATTCCCAGTGCTGACAGGTCTGTCCGGCAGCTCTGCCTAGAGAACCAGCATATGTTTCAGGCACGTGTCCTGAACGAGTCACTTCGTTTCAGCGAGTTTAGCATCAGTGAGAGCTTCCTGCCCCAGCAAGTCTACCGAGCACCTGTGTTCTCTTACATCCCCGCACCACGCCGTGCTGCTCAGCGAGTCCAGCGCAGCTCTGCAGGACCCGGGGGACTACAGAACACGTGCCAGCGGTGAGCTGAGCTCGTTCTTCAGGTCCTGCTCCGGGCTGTGCCCTTCTCACATCCCACGCACCGAGCCCGGCCGGGCCACCGCTCGGTTCTTCCTTGGAGGAGAAAGTGGCCAGAGATGCCGCCGCAGGAGCCGTGAGAAAACCGGGCAGAGATGCGCGCTCGGCTTTCAAGAAGCGCCAGCAGCTCGGAATCGGCCTGGAGAAAGCGATTCTGGGGAAGCCGGAGACGCGGCACGTCTCAGCGCGGCTCCCGCAGGAGCGGTACCGTTCGACGGCGTCGCCACGGCGACGGCGCCTCAGCGCCGGTCCGTCGCTACGGCGCCGCGCCGTCCCCGCCGAGTGACGTCATCACGCCGCGACCCGAGGAGGCGGCCGTGCGGAAGCGGTGCGGGGCGCCTCGGGGCTCCGGGCGCCGCCTCGGCTCCTACAGGTGGGTGTTCGGGGGGCGCCGGGGCGGGGGCCGGGGTGAAGGCGGCGGGGGGGTCGAGTGCCGCTCTGTCTCGGCCCCGCGGGGTCTCCGTGGTGCTCGGGGCTTCCCTCGGCGGGGGCGGCTGCCCTGCGTCTCGCCGCCTCCCCCACCCCGTGTCTTTCGCTGCCCTCCCCCCCTCTCCCCCTGCCGCTGATCGCCCGCACCCCCCAGTCCCTCTGTGTGCCCCCCGGGGTTACACCCTCCCCCCGGTCTCCCTCCCCTCCAGTCCCCCCGTTCTGATCGCCGTAGTCCTCTTCCACCCCTCCCTTCTGTGCCTCCCCCATTCTGATCCCCAGGGTCCCCCCCCGATCCCTCATCCCTCCCCAGTCCCCCGTTCTGATCCCTGGTGTCCCCCAAACCCCCCACCGCTCTCCCCATTCTGTCCCCTGGAGTCCCCCCCTTTCCCAGTCTCCTCTATCTGACCCCCGAACCCCCTCTCCTCCCCCCGAGTGCCCCCACTCCAATTCCCCCATTCTGATCCCCAGAGTCTCCTACCACCCCCCATTCCCCTCTGTTTGACCCCCAGGGTCCCGTGTCCTCCCTTCTCCTCCCACCTCCTGGCCCCTTTTTTCTGACCCCTAGAGGTCCCTGTAACCCCTGTGCGCTCCTCCCTGACCCCTGGAGTCAGTTCCTCATTTTGACCTCCAGTTTCCCTCAGCCAGACCCCATAGAAGCCTCGCACAACCCCTGGCTCTTCCCTCCCACCCCTCCCTCCACCCCCAGATGCTCTTCCTGCCTTGTAGAAACTCTGTTCACCCCTTTCCCCCACACAAGCCACTAAGTTTCCCCCCAGACTCTTTTTCCACCCCATAGACATCCCACTCTCCTCTTCTCCCCCCCAATACTTCCCTAAGGTGTCCCCCAGACTCCCCTTCCACCCCATAGAAGCCCCCCACAACCCTCCAGATTTCCTCTGCCACCCCTTCTCCATTCCTAGACCCCTTTTCCTCCCAGCAGAGACCCAACTCACCCTTTTTTCCCCCACACAACCCCCCCTCCACTCCCAGACCCCCCTTTCTGCCCTACAGAAGCCCCCTTTCCACCCCTCAAGTTCCCCTCCACAATGTACCCCTCCATCCCCAGGCCCCCTTTTCACTCACAGAAGCCTCGTTCTGCTCTTTTCCCCCTCACAACCCCCTCTCTCCATCCTCAGAGCCCCTTTCCACGCCACAGAAGCCCTCCACAATCCCTCAGTTTCCCCTTCCAACCTTTCTCCACCTCCAGACCCTCTTTCCACCTCACAGAAGCCCCACTCACACCTTTCCGCCCATAGATTCCCCACGAGCCCCCCCCTATATACCCCTGGAGGCATGCAGAAGAATCTGGAGATGTTGTAGAGGGGTTTGGGGCATCCAGTTGGTCCCCAGGTGGATCCAAGGTGTCCTTGGATTCATACAGAAGGATCTGGAGATGTCCCAGAGGGATCCTGGGGTGTCCAGGGGGTCCCAAGAATGGTCCTGGGGGTCCCTGGAAGGATCTGGAAGCTCCCAGGATGGGTCCAGGAGCTCCGAGGAGCCACTGGGATGATTAGGAGATGTCCCAGTAGAGTCTGGTAGGGTCCAGAGAGTTCTCATGTGGGTCTGAGTGGTCCTGGAGTCATCCCATCATCAGAGACATCTCTGGGGATGTCCCAGAGAGGACTTGGAGGGTGCAGGGGGTTTTCAAATTGATCCAGGGGGTCCTTGGATTCATCCAGAAGGGTCTGCAGACGTCCCAGAATGATCCTGTGGAATGTGGGGGGGGTCCTCAGGTGGGTTCAGAGGGTCCTATTGTCTTCTGGAAGGGTCTGGAGATGTCCCATGGGTGTCTTGGGGTCCCCAGGCGTTCCTGGAGTCCTCCAGAGGTCTCTAATGGGGATTTTGAGGACAACCTCACATAGTGACACATTCTCGCTCTTCTTTGTCCCTGTGGGATCGCCCCCAATAATGTCTGTTTCCATTAAAATCAATACTATGTCACTTTTCTTGTATATTTTTTGCCACTTCCTTTCAGAAATGGATGGTTCCCACCAATCCCTGTGCAAAGCCCCACGGAAACAATCCCCCCAGGGCCACCGGGTGACACCGGACAACCACTTGTCCCCAAAGTTCTCACTGTCACCGTAACCGTGGAACCTGGGGCCGTACCAACGTACCTTGAGAGCCCCATCCGCGTCCTACAGCTCCTGGACGCTGTCACCCTGGCTGTCCGTGACTGTCCCAAGCTGTCCCCCCTGCCATGGTGGCACAACTTCAGCATGGTGCCATCCTCATTGAAGAGGTGACGAGGAGGGGTACAGGCAGGGGGGCAGGGGACAGTCGGGGGACACGTGGGGTCTGCTGTGGGTGTGACATGGGGTCGGTGGTGTCACCATTATTGGGTGTCACTGAATGTCACTGTCTTCAGGTGGCGCCGTGACACAGGGTGACCTCGATGTGGAACAGCCGTGACGCAGCGTCCCCATCCCTGGCTGTCACTGTTGTTACCGTCATCTGGTGTCACCATCACTTGTGTGCCACCATCTATCGGGTGACACCATTCCCTGTACTCTGACCATCACATGGGGCAGGCACAGGCGGCACCACGTTGTCACCATGCTGTCACTGAGCCTCTCACTGTTGTTTGTCACCCCTCCAGACCTGCCTACCGCAGGACCCGGTGACACCGGAAACCTCTGGTGCTGTCACCATCGTCTGTCATGAGGACGGGGACATGCACGGTGGTGAACTCTGTGCCACCACCAGAGGGGACTGTGTGACACCAGCGTGGCACAGCCGTGATGCGGTGTCATCACCTTTGGGCGTCACTGCTGGCAGCTGGTGCCGGGTGTCACCGTCATGCAGAGGGGACAAAAAAAACCCTGGGGACATTGAGCCGAAGCTGGGGACACCGTGACCACCTGGAGGACTTCCCAGGGAAGTGGGAACACCACATGACAATGTCACACCACCAAAATTGGGGACATCCCTGTGTCACACCCCAAAGCTTGGGACACCTTCATGGCACCCTGGTGGTGTCATATCCTAGAGTTGTGAACACCCCCCAGAGTTTGGGACAGCCCTCTGGAGACGCCATCTGTGCCCTCCCCCACAGAAAACATTGTTCCCATGGGGCGGGGTTGACACCCCTCACTTTTCTAATTAAGGTTTATTTTTGATAATGGAGGTTGGGGGATGTCCTCCCCATGTAAGTGATAAAGGGCAGAGGAGCGGCTGTGGGGCTCCATGTGTCACACTGGGGATGAACTCTGGGGACAGAGGTGACTGCAGCATCCTGGCCCCATCGCCCCTATGGCCCTATAACCAGTACAGCCCCATCTCGTAGCCATCCCTTGTCCGTATCCCACAACGTTATCCCATCCCATATCCATCATATCCACCCCACAGCCATCTCAAACCCATCCCATATCCATACCCCCACATCCTATCCCCATCCCTAACCCTATATCCATAGCCATTCCGAATCCTTATCCCCACATGCATCCCATGTCCATTCCATCTACTTATCCCATGCCACTATCATCCCAATCCCATCCCGTGTCCATATTTCATCCCCAATCCATCCCACCTTCTTCAGTGTTGGTCCCATGTCCATCCCAAGCCCATCCCATATATATTCCATTTTCCTATCTCCCATTCCATATCCACCCCATATCCATATCCCCACACCCCAACCCTACATTTCACATCCCAGTGCACATCTAACATCCCAAGCCCAGTTCCAAACCTCATATCCCAACCCCACATCCAAGCCCCACCTCCCACCTGTCAATCCCATTCCCATCTCGCACCCCCTATAGCAGTAGGGCGCACCCCGAGGCCCCACCCACGGCCCGCCCCCTGCCGCGCTCCTCCCACCAACAGCGCAGCGCAACGCCGCACCGCCCGCGGGCTCTCATTGGGCAGGTGCCGGACCGTCCCAGCCCCGGGCTCTCATTGGTCAGGTGCCGGACCGTCCCAGCCCCGGGCTCTCATTGGTCAGGTGCCGGACCGTCCCAGCCCCGGGCTCTCATTGGGCAGGTGCCGGACCGTCCCAGCCCCGGGCTGTCATTGGTCAGGTGCCGGTCCGTCCCGCCCCCGGGCTCTCGTTGGGCACGTGCCGATCCGTTCCGCCCCCGGGCTCTCGTTGGTCAGCGGCAGCGGCGCCGGCTCCGATTGGCTGAGGCGCGGCGCGCGGGAACGGCCGTTGGCAGCCGGCCTAGAGCTCTTCTCCCCTCAGGCGGCGGCGCTCCCGCAGCCCTGGCCGCCCCGCACCGGCGCTGCGCGCCGGAGCTGTCCGGGCAGCACCGAGACGGAACCGCGGCACGACGGGAGCGGTGCTGAGCACAGCAGAGCCGGAGCCGGGAGGGACGGAGAGCGGCGCCGGGACAGGGGAGGAAGCCTGGTGGGGTGAGGGGCTGGGAAGGCGGGGGGGGGATAGGGAGGTAGGCGGGGCTGCAGCGGCTGTGGTATCGGGGTACATGGGGCGATAGGGGTGGGTACAAAGGGATTTAGGGCAGCAGAGGGCTGTGAGGGGGAAACGGGGGGACACGGTGCTATAGGGAGCATTGGGGGCCGGGAGGGGCTGGGGAGAGCTACGGGGAGGGATATAGGGGGCTGGGGGAGGACCTAAGAAACTGTGGCTCTATGAGTGGCTGTAGGGGGAATGGAGGTGGGATAGAAGGGGATGTGGGGCTACAGGAAGCAGTGGGAGGGCTGTAGGCGTGGTATAGAGAAACAGGCATGACAGGGGTCTGTGGGTGGGATTGGGGGGGAATAGAGAGGTGTAATGTTATAAAAGGCTGCAGAGAGACAATAGAGGGCTTGCGTGGGCACAGGGAAATAGAGGGTAATGTGGGGTGACACCGGGCACTAGAAGGGAATGTGAGAGAGAAGACCCAGTTGGAGGCAAAGATAGAGGCAAGCTGAGGGGGATAAAGAGGGAGAATCTCAACGGGGCGGGGAAAAAGAAAAACAAAAGGAAAAATGAGAATGAAAAGTAAGAAAAAAAAAGATGGAAAAAGAAAAAAAAAATGGAAGTGCTGAAAACAGAAAAAAAGAGGCACAGAGGAGGAAAAAAAGTAAAAAGCAATCCATGTATATCAAGAGAAAGCAAGTAGGAAAGCTAACTGCAGCAGACCAAAGGAAAGCAACCTTGCAGGAATGGAGGAGTGTGGGAAGAGCTGAGCCCCGGCCTGGCACAGGAGCTGCGCGGCAGGAGAAGAAGCTGAGCCCAAAGGTAAGAGGAGCTCCTTGGGGTTTTTTGTGGGCTTAAAGCAAAGCTGAGAAGCCGTGCCCGAGAGGAGGTGTGGGTAGCTCCAGGCCACCTTGCTGTCTCCCCAAGAGATGCAGGCTGTGGGCTAGGCAGCGGGCAGGAGTGCTGGCCAGAAGCAAGCATCTGTGTGGAGAAAGGCAAAGGGCGGAGGAGGTTGAAGGGGAGCTACCGGGCATGGGCTTGCTCAGCAAGAGGAGCAGAAGCCTGAAGTGGACGAGAAGGGAATAGAGAAGGGCATGCAGAAGGAGAGAAGCTGCGAGCAGAGTTAAGAGGCACTTGTCAGAGCAGCAAGCAGAGCAGGCAAGTGTTGAGATTGGGAGTGAGTAGCAGGAAAAGGCAAGAGCACCAAGAAAAAGGAGGCGAGGGGCAAGCAGCTCAGCTAGGGAAAAGGAAGGGCATGCAGCTCAGCTAGGGAAGGGAGGGGACAGCAGCTCAGGTAGGGAGACGGGAGGGCATGCAGCTCAGGTAGGGAAGGGAGGGGACAGCAGCTAAGCTAGGAAAGTGAGTGGATAGCAGGTGAGGTAGGTAAGTGAGGGGACAACCAGTAAGGAAGCCAAGTGAGCAAACATCTGCTCAAGTACGTAGCGAGGGGCAAGGAGCTCAGCTAGGTAAGTTAGGGGGAAGCAGCTCAGGTAGGGAATGAGAGGGGCCAGCAGCTCAGCTAGGAAAGCGAGGGGCAAGCAGGTCAGCTAGGTAATTTTTGGAACAAGCAGCTCAGGCAGGTAAAGGAAGGGACAGCAGCTCAGGTAAGAAGAGCAGGCAAGGGAATGGTAGGATAGGGCAAGGGGGGAGGTGAGGGTGAAAAGAAAGAATGGGGAGGGTAGGGAGGGCTTAAAGGGGGTTTCAGGAGTACCTATGATTATAAAAAAAAAAAAAAAAAAAAGAAAATGAAAAACAAGAAAAAAAGGTGAAAGTAAAAAGAGAAAGGGAAAAAAAAGAGTAATAAAGGAAAAAAATAAAAAAGGAAAAAAAAAATGGAAAACAAAAAGAGAAAACCAAGATGAAAAAGAAAAAGATGAAAATAGAAAAAAATGAGAAAAGAGAGAGAAAAATGAAATAAAAAAGAAAAGTGCAATGAAAAAAAAAAGAAAAAAAGAATAAAAAAAAAGAAAAAGAGTGAAAATGAAAAAAGAAAACCAAGATGAAAATGAGAAAAAATAGATGAAAACAACAAAAAAAAAAAACGAAAAGAGAAAAAAAAAAAAGAACAAGTGCAATGAAATGAAAAAAGAAACGAAAGCATAAAAAAAGAAGAAAAAGAAAAAAGCCCAAAAAGGTCAGAAAAAAAAGAAATGAGAAAAGAAGAAAAAAGCCAAGTAAACAGTCAAGAATAACAGCTGAGAAAAGACTGGATGGCCAAAATGTAGAGAAAGCAAAGCAGAGCACAGCAAGGGAAAGCAAGGCGAGAGTAGCAGCAAAAGGCAGGAGAATGAAGAAGGAGGGAGTGAAGAGCAGGAAAGGTGAGTTTGCCATAAGGCAAGGGGGAAGGGGAGGGGAAAGGGAGAAAAGGGGGGGTACAGGAGGGGAGGGGAAGGGAAAGAGGGGGGGAGAGGAGAGAGGGGAGGAAACGAAGGGAAAAATGGGAGGGAGGGGGGAGGGGAGGGTTGAAGGGAAAACAGAGAAAGAAGAGGCAAAGAAGAGACTCAAAAGTACAAAGCGGTGCACGTAAATGTAGAGAAAGCAAGTAGGGAAGCTAAGGGTAGCAGGGCAAAGGAAAGCAAAGGAAGGCAGTGAATGAGAGAAAGCAATCTTGCAGGAATGGTGGAGTGTGGGAAGAGCTGAGCCCCGGCCTGGCACAGGAGCTGCACGGCAGGAGAAGAAGCTGAGCCCAAAGGTAAGAGGAGCTCCTTGGGGCTTTTTGTGGGCTTGAAGCAAAGCTGAGAAGCCGTGCCCGGGAGGAGGTGTGGGTAGCTCCAGGCCACCTTGCTGTCTCCCCAAGAGATGCGGGCTGTGGGCTAGGCAGCCGGGCAGGAGTGCTGGCCAGAAGCAAGCATCTGTGTGGAGAAAGGCAAAGGGCGGAGGAGGTTGAAGGGGAGCTACCGGGCATGGGCTTGCTCAGCAAGGGGAGCAGAAGCCTGAAGTGGACGAGAAGGGAATAGAGAAGAGCATGCAGAAGGAGAGAAGCTGCGAGCAGAGTTAAGAGGCACTTGTCAGAGCAGCAAGCAGAGCAGGCAAATGTTGAGATTGGGAGTGAGTAGCAGGAAAAGGTAAGAGCACCAAGAAAAAGGAGGCGAGGGGCAAGCAGCTCAGGTAGAGAAAAGGAAGGGCATGCAGCTCAGCTAGGGAAGGGAGGGGACAGCAGCTCAGGTAGGGAAAAGGAAGGGCACGCAGCTCAGGTAGGGAAAAGGAAGGGCACGCAGCTCAGGTAGGGAAAAGGAAGGGCACGCAGCTCAGGTAGGGAAAAGGAAGGGCACGCAGCTCAGGTAGGGAAAAGGAAGGGCACGCAGCTCAGGTAGGGAAAAGGAAGGGCACGCAGCTCAGGTAGGGAAAAGGAAGGGCACGCAGCTCAGGTAGGGAAAAGGAAGGGCACGCAGCTCAGGTAGGGAAAAGGAAGGGCACGCAGCTCAGGTAGGGAAAAGGAAGGGCACGCAGCTCAGGTAGGGAAAAGGAAGGGCACGCAGCTCAGGTAGGGAAAAGGAAGGGCACGCAGCTCAGGTAGGGAAAAGGAAGGGCACGCAGCTCAGGTAGGGAAAAGGAAGGGCACGCAGCTCAGGTAGGGAAAAGGAAGGGCACGCAGCTCAGGTAGGAAAGTGAGTGGATAGCAGGTGAGGTAGGTAAGTGAGGGGACAACCAGTAAGGAAGCCAAGTGAGCAAACATCTGCTCAAGTACGTAGCGAGGGGCAAGGAGCTCAGCTAGGTAAGTTAGGGGGAAGCAGCTCAGGTAGGGAATGAGAGGGGCCAGCAGCTCAGCTAGGAAAGCGAGGGGCAAGCAGGTCAGCTAGGTAATTTTTGGAACAAGCAGCTCAGGTAGGTAAAGGAAGGGACAGCAGCTCAGGTAAGAAGAGCAGGCAAGGGAATGGTAGGATAGGGCAAGGGGGGAGGTGAGGGTGAAAAGAAAGAATGGGGAGGGTAGGGAGGGCTTAAAGGGGGTTTCAGGAGTACCTATGATTATAAAAAAAAAAAAAAAAAAAAAAAAAAGAAAAATGAAAAACAAGAAAAAAAGATGAAAGTAAAAAGAGAAAGGGAAAAAAAAGAGTAATAAAGGAAAAAAATAAAAAAGGAAAAAAAAATGGAAAACAAAAAGAGAAAACCAAGATGAAAAAGAAAAAGATGAAAATAGAAAAAAATGAGAAAAGAGAGAGAAAAATGAAATAAAAAAGAAAAGTGCAATGAAAAAAATAAGAAAAATAGAATAAAAAAAAAGAAAAAAAGAGTGTAAATGAAAAAAGAAAACCAAGATGAAAATGAGAAAAAATAGATGAAAACAAAAAAAAAAAAAAAAACGAAAAGAGAAAAAAAAAAAAGACCAAGTGCAATGAAATGAAAAAAGAAACGAAAGCATAAAAAAAGAAGAAAAAGAAAAAAGCCCAAAAAGGTCAGAAAAAAAAGAAATGAGAAAAGAAGAAAAAAGCCAAGTAAACAGTCAAGAATAACAGCTGAGAAAAGACTGGATGGCCAAAATGTAGAGAAAGCAAAGCAGAGCACAGCAAGGGAAAGCAAGGCGAGAGTAGCAGCAAAAGGCAGGAGAATGAAGAAGGAGGGAGTGAAGAGCAGGAAAGGTGAGTTTGCCATAAGGCAAGGGGGAAGGGGAGGGGAAAGGGAGAAAAGGGGGGGTACGGGATGGGAGGGGAGGGGAAGGGAAGGAGGGGGGAGAGGAGAGAGGGGAGGGCAGGAAGGGAAAAATGGGAGGGAGGGGGCAGGGGAGGGTTGAAGGGAAAACAGAGAAAGAAGAGGCAAAGAAGAGACTCAAAAGTACAAAGCAGTGCACGTAAATGTGGAGAAAGCAAGTATGGAAGCTAAGGGTAGCAGAGCAAAGGAAAGCAAAGGAAGGCAGTGAATGAGAGAAAGCAATCTTGCAGGAATGGTGGAGTGTGGGAAGAGCTGAGCCCCGGCCTGGCACAGGAGCTGCACGGCAGGAGAAGAAGCTGAGCCCAAAGGTAAGAGGAGCTCCTTGGGGCTTTTTGTGGGCTTGAAGCAAAGCTGAGAAGCCGTGCCAGGGAGGAGGTGTGGGTAGCTCCAGGCCACCTTGCTGTCTCCCCAAGAGATGCGGGCTGTGGGCTAGGCAGCGGGCAGGAGTGCTGGCCAGAAGCAAGCATCTGTGTGGAGAAAGGCAAAGGGCGGAGGAGGTTGAAGGGGAGCTACCGGGCATGGGCTTGCTCAGCAAGGGGAGCAGAAGCCTGAAGTGGACGAGAAGGGAATAGAGAAGGGCATGCAGAAGGAGAGAAGCTGCGAGCAGAGTTAAGAGGCACTTGTCAGAGCAGCAAGCAGAGCAGGCAAATGTTGAGATTGGGAGTGAGTAGCAGGAAAAGGCAAGAGCACCAAGAAAAAGGAGGCGAGGGGCATGCAGCTCAGGTAGGGAAAAGGAAGGGCATGCAGCTCAGCTAGGGAAGGGAGGGGACAGCAGCTAAGCTAGGAAAGTGAGTGGATAGCAGGTGAGGTCGGTAAGTGAGGGGACAACCAGTAAGGAAGCCAAGTGAGCAAACATCTGCTCAAGTACGTAGCGAGGGGCAAGGAGCTCAGCTAGGTAAGTTAGGGGGAAGCAGCTCAGGTAGGGAATGAGAGGGGCCAGCAGCTCAGCTAGGAAAGCGAGGGGCAAGCAGGTCAGCTAGGTAATTTTTGGAACAAGCAGCTCAGGTAGGTAAAGGAAGGGACAGCAGCGCAGGTAAGAAGAGCAGGCAAGGGAATGGTAGGATAGGGCAAGGGGGGAGGTGAGGGTGAAAAGAAAGAATGGGGAGGGTAGGGAGGGCTTAAAGGGGGTTTCAGGAGTACCTATGATTATAAAAAAAAAAAAAAAAAAAAGAAAAATGAAAAACAAGAAAAAAAGATGAAAGTAAAAAGAGAAAGGGAAAAAAAAGAGTAATAAAGGAAAAAAATAAAAAAGGAAAAAAAAATGGAAAACAAAAAGAGAAAACCAAGATGAAAAAGAAAAAGATGAAAATAGAAAAAAATGAGAAAAGAGAGAGAAAAATGAAATAAAAAAGAAAAGTGCAATGAAAAAATAAGAAAAATAGAATAAAAAAAAAGAAAAAAAGAGTGAAAATGAAAAAAGAAAACCAAGATGAAAATGAGAAAAAATAGATGAAAACAAAATAAAAAAAAACGAAGAGAAAAAAAAAAGAACAAGTGCAATGAAATGAAAAAAGAAACGAAAGCATAAAAAAAGAAGAAAAAGAAAAAAGCCCAAAAAGGTCAGAAAAAAAATAAATGAGAAAAGAAGAAAAAAGCCAAGTAAACAGTCAAGAATAACAGCTGAGAAAAGACTGGATGGCCAAAATGTAGAGAAAGCAAAGCAGAGCACAGCAAGGGAAAGCAAGGCGAGAGTAGCAGCAAAAGGCAGGAGAATGAAGAAGGAGGGAGTGAAGAGCAGGAAAGGTGAGTTTGCCATAAGGCAAGGGGGAAGGGGAGGGGAAAGGGAGAAAAGGGGGGGTACGGGATGGGAGGGGAGGGGAAGGGAAGGAGGGGGGAGAGGAGAGAGGGGAGGGCAGGAAGGGAAAAATGGGAGGGAGGGGGCAGGGGAGGGTTGAAGGGAAAACAGAGAAAGAAGAGGCAAAGAAGAGACTCAAAAGTACAAAGCAGTGCACGTAAATGTGGAGAAAGCAAGTATGGAAGCTAAGGGTAGCAGAGCAAAGGAAAGCAAAGGAAGGCAGTGAATGAGAGAAAGCAATCTTGCAGGAATGGTGGAGTGTGGGAAGAGCTGAGCCCCGGCCTGGCACAGGAGCTGCATGGCAGGAGAAGAAGCTGAGCCCAAAGGTAAGAGGAGCTCCTTGGGGCTTTTTGTGGGCTTGAAGCAAAGCTGAGAAGCCGTGCCCGGGAGGAGGTGTGGGTAGCTCCAGGCCACCTTGCTGTCTCCCCAAGAGATGCGGGCTGTGGGCTAGGCAGCCGGGCAGGAGTGCTGGCCAGAAGCAAGCATCTGTGTGGAGAAAGGCAAAGGGCGGAGGAGGTTGAAGGGGAGCTACCGGGCATGGGCTTGCTCAGCAAGGGGAGCAGAAGCCTGAAGGGCACGAGAAGGGAATAGAGAAGGGCATGCAGAAGGAGAGAAGCTGCGAGCAGAGTTAAGAGGCACTTGTCAGAGCAGCAAGCAGAGCAGGCAAGTGTTGAGATTGGGAGTGAGTAGCAGGAAAAGGCAAGAGCACCAAGAAAAAGGAGGCGAGGGGCAAGCAGCTCAGCTAGGGAAAAGGAAGGGCATGCAGCTCAGCTAGGGAAGGGAGGGGACAGCAGCTCAGGTAGGGAAAAGGAAGGGCACGCAGCTCAGGTAGGGAAGGGAGGGGACAGCAGCTAAGCTGTGTGTTATGGGAAGTAATGTCAGTGATCTGAATGGCAGTAACCTGCTGTTCTGCATGGGGCTGTTGTGGAAGTTTACTGTTCAGACTTTCTTAGTAAGCTCTCCCTAGATTGTTCCTCTCCTATTTCTACACTTGCTTTGTTTTTTTCCAGTCCTCTATAATGAACAGCCCTGTGGCCATGATGCGGAATCTGCACCTGAAGGACTGAGAGGAAGAACATCAGAAGGCAGCAGCTGCAGTGTGTGGTGTTACAGGGCAGCGCTGCGAGTGCCGCCCAACTTGGCACTCCATGTCTTATCTGGTGGTACTCAATCAATAAACGATCACAATTACGGACTCACAAAGAATAAGGCTGTCTTTTTCACCTTAGAAGAAAAAGGGGGCGATGGCAAGGAATGACAGGCAGGTGAGGTCAGCTGTACAAAATCCCAACACAGATGGATAAGCTGCTTCATTAACAAGTCCAGCTTGTTCTGCGGCGGTGACCAGCATCTGTGCTGTTGTTTATCTGCAGTCAGGAATGTCATATTGCCTCTTTTTTCAACTCCCATTTACTCTTTCACAAAAGAGTATCAACTTTTGATACTGGTTCTGCAAACTGGGGAAGAGTAGCTTACAGAATGCCAACTGCTGCAGTGGACAGGTTGGAAGACAGCTGCTCCACCCGCCCATCTGCCACGGCAGCTCCTTGCTGGATGTGCCTGTGGGAACTGCTTAGCTCCTGCCAGCAATCCCCTCACAATGGGGAGGAGAGCAGCACTTGCACAGTTGGTTTTACGAGCACTAAACAAGCACAACTAAAACGCTCAAGGGAGACTGTCTTAAAGCACAGTCACAGAATGTCTGTTATACTGAAGACTAAAGGATATCACTTCCAATTGGCATCAGGGAGAAGACACAGAATAGGAGAATCACAGAATTGCCAGGGTTGGAAGGGACCTCAAGGATCATGAATCTCCAACCCCCCTGCTACATGCAGGGCCACCAACCTCCACATTTCACACTAGACCAGGCTGCCCAGGTTCCCATCCAATCTGGCCTTGAACACCTCCAGGGATGGATGGGGCATCCACAATCTCTCTGGGCAGCTGTTCCAGCACCTGACCACTCTCTCTGTAAAGAACTTCCCCCTGACATCCACCCTAAATCTTCCCTCCCTCAACTTCAAACCATTTCCCCTCGTCCTGCAGTTTTCTACCCTTTCCAAGAGTTGACTTCCCTCCTGCTTGTAGGCTCCCTTTAGGTACTGAAATGCTGCAATGAGGTCACCCCGCAGCCTTCTTTTCTCCAGGCTGAACAAGCCCAGCTCCCTCAGCCTGTCCTCATAAGGGAGGTGCTCCAGTCCCCTGATCATCTTTGTGGCCCTCCTCTGGATCCTCTCCAACAGCTCCCTGTCTTTCTTGTACTGGGGGCTCCAGACGTGGTCGCAGTACTGCAGATGGGGCCTCACAAGAGCGGAGTAGAGGGGGACAATCACCTCCCTGTCCCTGCTGGCCACCCCTCTTCTGATGGAGCCCAGGATCCCATTTGCTTTCCCACCTGCAAGGGCACGCTGCTGGCTCATGCTAAGCTTTTCATCTATCAGGACCCCCAGGTCCTTCTCCACGGGGCTGCTCTCAAGGACCGCTCCTTCCAGTCTGTATGGATGCCTGGGATTCCTCCAGCCCAAGTGCAAAACCTTGCACTGTGCTGTGTAGGACCTGATCAGGTTCACCCGGGTCCGCCTTTCCAACCTGTCGAGGTCCCTCCGAATGGCATCCCTTCCTTCAGCCGTGTCAACCGCACCGCTCAGCTTGGTGTCGTCAGCAAACTTGCTGAGGGTGCACTCGATTCCACCATCCATGTCATTGATAAAGACGCTAAAGAGCACCGGTCCCAAGACAGAGCCCTGGGGGATGCCGCTCGTTACTGGCCTCACCTGGACATAGGGCCATTAATAACCACTCTTTGTCTGAGGCCTTACAACAAATTCCTTATCCATCGAGTGGTCCACCCATCAAATCCACATCCCTCCGGTTTGGAGATAAGGATGTGGTGGGGGACCGTGTCAAAGGCCATGCTCAAGTCTGGGGAAATGACATCGGTCACCCTCCCCTTGTCCACCGATGCCGTCACTCCATCACAGAAGGCCACCAGATTGGTTAAGCATGACTTCCCCTGCTGAAGCCGTGCTGGCTGTCTCGGATCACACGCTCACTCCTCATGTGATCGAGCATGTCATTCAGGAGGATCTGTCCCATCATCTTCCCAGGCACAGAGGTGAGACTCACCGGCCTGTAGTTCCCGTGTCCTCCTTGCTCCCTTTCTTGCCAATGGCAGTGACGTGACCCTTCCTCCAGGCATCCAGGACCTCACCTGACAGCCACGACTTCTCAAATATGATGGAGAGCAGCTCGGCAGCCAGCTTCTTCAGAGCCCTGAGATGCACGCCATCCTGCCCATAGACTTGTACACGTTCAGTCTCACATCTCACCATCTATCTGCTCCATAGACTTGCACACGTTCAATCTCATCAGGCAGTCTCTCTGCTCTGCCCTCACAGCAGGGGGTATTTACCACCCCAGTCCCCACCTGGAGGTTTATGGATGCAGGGCTCAGGGACGTGACAAACTCTGGAATCCTGGCTGCCAGTGAAGACCGAGGCACAGAACACATTCTGTACCTCAGCCTTCTCTCCATCTGTTGTGGGCAGTTCTCCTTTTACATTTACAAAGGAGGCACACTTGCTTTGACCTGTCTCTTCTGGCCAATGCACGTGTAGAAAGTCTTCCTGTTGTTTTTCACGTCCCTCTCCAAGTTCAGTTCTGCGCCTTGTGTTTCCTGATCCCACGTCTGCAGGTCCAGACATCCCTGTATTCTTCCCAGGTGACACGGCCTGTTAGCCCTGTATTGCTCCAGGTGACATGGCCTGTTTGTTAGCCCTGTATTGCTCCAGGTGACACGGCCTGTTTGTTAGCCCTGTATTGCTCCAGGTGACACGGCCTGTTAGCAGAGCTCGTTGCTCCTTGCTTTGCCCCCAGCTGCCCAGCAGGTCTGCGCCGAGCCGATGGGCTTCCTGCGTCCTCTGCTTTCTATTCAGAGGGACGGAGAGCTCTTGTGCTCTCAGAAGGGAAGGCAGCCTTGAAGAGCAGCCAGCTTTGCTCACCATCTTTGTTTTTACAGACAGATCCCCAGAGATCTGGGCCATCAGCCCGTGAAAGCTTAAAGCTCGCCGTCCCAAAGCTCAGGTCCTGCCCCACTCCTTGCCATGCCCACATCCCTCGGATCACCAACCCCACAAGCCATGCTCACTGCAGCCAGGCTGCCCCAACCTGAACGCCTTTCACTCATCATCTCCTCCGCACTGCTGAGCAGCAGATCCAGCCACGCTTCACCTCTGGTCGGTCTGCCCAACGCCCGGAGCACAAAGTGACCATGGCTGCATTCCAGGAGCCTCCTGGAGCTCCTGGAGCTGGCCGTCTGTCCTTCCAGCAGATCTCCAATGGCTGCAGTCCTATTTTTGTAAAGATAACTGGTATTTCTGGGAGGAAATGTCCTATTTTTGGGAGAAAATGTCATACTGAGGACTGTAATGTCATATTGTTTGGAGAAAACATGAGGTATTTCTAAGAAAACTGTGACTCCCTGGAGAAAGTATCACATTATGGGGAAGGGGGGGTATTGTAATGTTGTATTTTTTGGAGGAAACGTGAAGTATTTCTAAGGAAACTGATATTTCTGGGAGGAAATATCATAATTTTGGAAGAAAATTTCATATATCTCTGATAAAGCTGGCATTCTGGGAGAAAATATCATGGATTTTGGAGAATGCTTGTATTTCCGGGAGAAAATATCGCATTTTTTGAACAAATTGTCATATTTAGGATTGAAAAGTGATCTTTCCGGAAGAAAACATTGTGTATTTGGGAGAACACTGACATTTGTGGGTTATAACGTTTTTCAGCACTAGTGACACGAGAGAAGAGGCCGAAGCCCAGCTCACTACAAGCTCCCTTCAGGTAGTTCTAGAGAGCAGTAAGGTCTTCCTGAGCCTCCTCTTCTCCAACTGAACAACCCCAGCTCCTTCAGCCGCTCCTCGTGAGCTCTGTGCTCCAGACCCCTCGCCAGCCTTGGCGCCCTTCTTTGAACCCGCTCCAGGGCCTCGATGTCTTTCTGGCAGTGAGGGGCCCAAAAGTGGACACAGCACTCGAGGTGCGGCCTCACCAGAGCTGAGGACAGGGGGACAATCACTGCTGTTCCTGCTGCCACACCGTTCCCGATGCAGGCCAGGATGCCATTGGCCTTCTTGGCCACCCGGGCACACTGCTGGCTCATTTCAGCCCAGCATCCATCAACACCCCCAGGTCCACTTCCTCTACGCATCTTCCAGCCGCTCCGCCCCCAGCCTGTAGCGTCGCCTGGGGTTGTTGCAGCCAAAGCGCAGGACCTGGCCTTTGGCCTTGTTGGAACTCATCCCATTGGCTTCAGCCCAGCTCTCCAGCCTGTCCAGATCCCTCTGTGGGGCCTCGCTACCACCAGGCAGATCCACACTTCCAGCCAGCCTGGTGTCATCCGCAAACTTCCCGAGGGTGCGCTCAGTGCCCTCAGCTCATCAAGAAAGATCTTGAGGAGGACAGGCCCCAGCACCGACCCCTGGGGAACAGCACTGTGACCCACAGATACCACTTTTCTCACAGATACGTGACATTTTCATCCGGGAACACTATTTTAGTCCCCTACACATGATCTCTTCCACCAAAAAACAAGGACATTTTCTCCCAGATAGACCACTTTTCTCCTAACTATGTGACCGATTATCCGGGAAATACCCATTTTTTCCTAAAAATATGGCGTTTACTCCCAGAAATACCAGCTTTCTCACATACATGTGATCTTTTCCCCCCAAAACAAGACATTTTCTCCCAGAAATACCACTACGCTTAGAAATACCTCACGTTTCATCCCAAGAATACTACTTGACGCTCCTCAGGATCACACTTACTCCCAGAAAAATGGCAGTTTCTTCCAGATAGACCAGTTTCTCCCAAATACATGACATTTTCTCCAAGATAGACCACTTTTCTCCCAAACACGGGACATATTCCCCCAGTAATACCAGCTTCGTCTTAAAAATACGGCCTTTTTTCCCAAAATACCAGCTTTCTCACAAACACCTGTCATTTTCCAACCAAGGATGCTACTATCTCCCAGAAACAGCAGTTTTCTGAGAAATACCTGACATTTTCTCTCAAAAGTACTACTTGACACTCCTCAAGAGGTCATTTTCTCCCATATTTACCGTATTTTCTCCCCAAAGGACCAGTCGTCACACCAAAAATACCACAGTTGCTCTCGAATAGAAGACATTCTCTCCCACCATTTCCGAGTTCTCTCCCTCAAGTATGTCATTTTCTCCCAGAAATACCACATTTCAGTGGTAAATTTCACCTTCTCTTCCAAAAAGAGGATATTTTCTCCCAGAAATACCCTTTCTCTTAGAACTACCACACGTTTTCTCCCAAAAATACTGGATGACAAAACCAAATGGGACACTTGCAACCAAGAAGAGGACTGGCACAACTGCAGAGCGGTGCCATCCTCATTGAAGAGGTGACGAGGAGTGTACAGGGAGGGGAGCTGGGGACAGTCGGGGGACATGTGGGGTCTGCTGTGGGTGTGACATGGGGTCGGTGGTGTCACCATTGTTGGTTCTTCCCTTCACTGGATGCCAGTGGGAGTCGTTGAGTGTCACTGTCTTCAGGTGACACCGTGACACAGGGTGACCTCGATGTGGAACAGCCGTGACGCAGTGTCCCCATCCCTGGCTGTCACTGTTGTTACCGTCATCTGGTGTCACCATCAATTGTGTGCCACCATCTATCGGGTGACACCATTCCCTGTACTCTGACCACCGCATGGGGCCAGGCACAGGCAGCTCTGCGTTGTCACCATGCTGTCACTGAGCCTCTCACTGTTCTTTGTCACCCCTCCAGGCCCACCTAGAGCTGGACCTGGTGACACTGGAGTCCTCTGGCGCTGTCACCATCGTCTGACATGAGGATGGGGACACGCACGGTGGTGAACTCTGTGCCACCACCAGAGGGGACTGTGTGACACCAGCGTGGCACAGCCGTGACGCGGTGTCATCGTCATCGGGTGTCGCGTTCGGCAGCCAGCATCGGGTGTCACCGTCAGGCAGAGGGGACAAAAGGACCCCCTGGGGACGTTGAGCCGAAGCTGGGGACACTGTAACCAGCTGGAGGACTTCCTAGAGAAGTGGGGACACAGCATCGTGCTGTCACACCACCAAAGTTGGGGACACCTTCATGGCACCCTGGTGGTGTCATGTACTGGAGATGGGGACACCCCCACAGTGTCACCCCCACGGACCACTTTGTTCCCATGGGTCGGGGGTTGACACCCCTCACTTTTGCAATTAAGGTTTATTTTTCGATAATGGGGGTTAGGGGATGTCTCCCCCCATGTCCCCATGTAAACTAAGCATGCACGCTGCAGTTTTCAGCCTAGGCTTTTAAGAGCAAAGCCAGAAAATTCCACACCGCTCAGTACAAAGCTGTGCGATGATGAGAGTGACTCAAGCTCTGCCCAAAGGATGAAAAGTAGCATCAAAACGGCTGAAGAGAGGGGGGACAATGAGGCAAGGTAGCACTGCAGAGAAGTCAGGAGAACACCTCTGCCTTCCGGGATCAGGCAGCTGGCGGAGCCTCTCTTCCCCCAACAGAGACGCCTGCAGGGTGAGGGGCACACGCTCACTTCTGCTCAGTGCTGCCCCGAGAAACTCAGACAGCTCGAGACAGCTGTTCTCTAACTCAGCGCGCCTGTGCTCAGGCCGTGCTACTCGCAGTTCTGTGCACGTGCTTTGCAGGCAGTGCGTTTATGGGCAGGGCCAAGGACTGGTGCATCCATTGCTTCTATAACCTGCAGCATCCCCTGATGGAGATGTGGGAGTTCTGACCCAGCGCCGCGAGTGGAATAACGAGGAGGTGGTGCAGCAGCTCACTGAGTGCCACTGGACAAATCAGGCCGTGCACTCTTTGTGAAAACAAAGCTCCAATTGTTTATTGATGGACTGCAACCAGAGTGCCAAGTTGGGCTGCTGCCACGAAGCCGCTGCCTTCTGATGCTCCTCCACTCAGTCCTTCAGCTGCAGCTTCTCCATCATCTCCACAAGGCTGTTCATTGTGGAGGACTGGAAAGAAAGAAAGCGAGCGTCAAAGTAGGACACCGCTTCCCCCAGCATTCTACAATCCCCTTCACATCTGACAGACAGAGAACAACAAGAGCCGTGTCTGTGCTCACCGAGGACTCACCTCTGCACGTGCAGCGGCAGCTCTCAGAGCAGCCTTCTTCATTTCTGCTCTCCTCTCTTTTTGTCGTTGTCGTCTTGCTATAGAGAAAGATGAGAGAAATTCAGTTTGTCAACAGCAAAACCGCGGAAACATGGGTACATGAAAACAGGCTAGGAAGCCTCTCAGGGAAGGGTATTTCCAGTGGGACAAGCAGAAGGCCGTCATGGATTTCATGGGAAAAGAGAGGGTTACACTTTCTGGCAATTCCTTGCCATTGGACTCGGCAGCCTTCTACTCTTTTCCCCTCTCCGCAGAGAGAAGGAGAAAGCAAAGCAAATCCTAAGCAAACTCCATGCACCTGATAAGGGAAGCACCTCACCAGGGCAGCTGCAGCACCTTCCTACCTCTTCGCTTTGAGGTCCGGAACCGCTCAGTCGGTGCTGGGGCAGGCCCAGGGTGTGTTGCTGGAGCTGGCACACCGCCTCTGCTCTGATGTGGGCTCTGAGCCTTCTCCCCATCGCGCTCCACCTTCACTTGTTTCTTGGCAGGCCACAGCTCTGCTTTTTGCTCCTCTTCCTCCACTCCCTTGCGCTTTCTTGCAGCCATGGTCTTGGAGAGGGAGTGGTTGTCAACTGCAGGGGAAGGTCTTTCCCCTCTGCTGGGACCTGCTGTTCCAGGAAGCCCTCCTGGAGCCTGGAGAGGAGCTTTCGCGTACATCTTGCCGTTTGGCTCAGCACCTCTCCCTGTTCAAATCAAGCAAGGGGAAGCAGCAAGATTAAAAGAGAGTCACACACTGCCTTCGGTCTGCAAAATGGGCCACAATGCTAGGAACTCTCGAGTGTTCACAGCAATGGACCTTGGGATCTTGGCTGAACTGTGGGCCATTTCCAATTGGGACAGGAAAGGCAACTGTAATCCCCAGGGATTAAGATCTCAAGCAACACGCAACGACAGCAGTCCCAGGAAAGGACAGACAGAAAGCCTAACTAGAAAGACAGTGCACCAAACCCAGATGCTGCTGTGTGTCTGTACCTCTCTTGGGGGCTGTGCCACACTCCATGCTCCTCCCCTGGCTTCCTGCAAGGCTGCGCTTCACTGCAAGCCTGCTTGCATCAGCTTCTGTCAGAAAGGAAACAAGAAAGACATGAAGAGCATCTCTTTGGAGGAGCATTTTAGCACAGCCAACCACAAACTTCTGCTCCTCAAGCGTAGTTTCTTCAATTGGCCTTTCTGCTGCTACAACGCTGTGCCATTTCTGCAGTCAGCACAGATCTGCAGTGCCCCTTCTTTTCTCCTCCATCCCACACAGCCCTTCATGCAGCCCTATTTAGAGGCAGGTACCCACACCACAGCTCACAAGAGCTTCTTACCTGGGGAGGCTTTCCGTTTCCCCCCAAGCCCAGCACCATTCCATGGACGCGCAGGCTCCGTCCCTACAACAACAGATTGTGTGTTGATTTCACAGACACCAGGAGCAGCACTGTCCTGTTAGCCCACGTCCACCACAAAAACCAAAAGACACTCTTCTACAGCCAGAACAGAAACTGATCTTTAAACTGCAGTGCGCTTGCACAAAGCACTACTGCTCTCATTCCCGCTCAGGTGGCAGCAGAGGAACCCCAGTCTGCCTGACAGCTCTGCATGCTGCAGAGCAAAGCTGCGTCAGCACACAAAACGCTATCAGCTGCAAAAGTCGAGGCACGGATTTTTTGTCCCTACAGGGAATGCACTCAGCTCTGAGCACCACCACTTACACACACACTTCTGTCTCACTGCTGCCATCTGTTGCTGTCGGCCTCTCTAATGCTTCCACCATGGTTACCGGACATCCCTGCAGTGCTGCACCGCTCAGAAGTAATACTTAAAATGCATTCTTCCATACTTCATGACAGAGGACTGCAGAGACTCACTTTTGCGTGGTGCTAAGGATGGTCCGTCCCCATCGCGTCCCTCTGTGCGCTGCAAGGCGCTGTTGGATCTCTGGCAGCCTGCTGGGTGCTGCTCCCTAGCACAGGGAACTGCACCGCGCTGCTTCTGAGGAGAGAAATAAAGGAAGGGCCATGGAAACGGCCACCCAACGTTTGCAAAGAGATGCAGCGTTCCAGATGGTGCCAGAGGTGGGTATCAGAGTGCTGAGACGTTAGTTATCACTAACGGAAACATTTGGGAGCGCATTCACAACATCTGCACGCGCTGCAATTTCTGGGCATATCCAGCTTTCTCATCGTTCAGGTGGAGAAGACGGGCGCTCTCAGACATCACTTCGGGGGGTTAAACCAACACACCTGCAAACACCAGCATTATTCCGAGGGAAACAGTGACTTCAGGTGCCACAGTTCAACCCATGCAAAATTACCGTACACAGCCTTAGCTCTTCACCACTATTTCTTCCCCACCCTTTACTACTGCAGGCAGCTAGAACAAACTTCTCAGCAGAAACCCAGGGCAGCTGGCAAACCATAACCAGGCGCAGCTGGCAGGAGGGCAGTGCCCGCTCTCTGATCCCACCCTGCCCCAGCAGGTTAAGGAGCCTGGCAATGCTGTCCTGTTGCTGCAAGTGCACAACCCAGCCGCTTACTGAGCTAACAAAGGACCAGCAGGGCTCCCCCTGCTCCACCCCTTCCCCTCCAAAACCAGAGAAAGGAGAAACCCAAGCGAAAGAAACCCAGCCATACCTTTCCACGCGCAAAGCAGCGATGGCAACTGCGTCCGTCTCCCTGCTGAGACATGCTGGGGAACGTCTCAGGGGAAGCTCAAGTTCCCGGGGTCCTCTCCACAGGGACTGCCCGCACTGTTGGAAAGAGCTGGCTTCACTCTCTCTTCAAGTGCCTCGATCCCCAAAATCTCCTTTTGGAAAGGAAAAAGGAACCCTAAGGAAAGAACCTGCAAGTGAAAAACAGTGAGGAAGAAGCATTTTCCCAGCATTCTTCTGCTGTGCAGTTTAGACTCTCGGGCAGGGCAATGTCTCGAAACCAGCTGGTTACAAGGACTGTCCCCAGAATACACCCAGCTCCTGTACAGCTGCCATGATTTCTGACAGCAAGCGTTCTCCATCTCCTCAATAGTTACGCGCCTTGAAGCACATGGCTGGTGTTGCTGTCCTGAAGAAAACTCCCTCTGTCTCACCGCCAGCCGGGACGAGGGCTGATGCAGCGTGCCCACCCCAAACCAGCTTTCCTGCTGAGACACCTCCCGGCAACCACCCAGCACCAAACCCAGCTCACCTGCTCGGCCTGCTCAGCCTGAGCTGTGCCCAGCTCACGCACACGCCGCAGCGGTGCTTCCGACGGGCTCTCGCAGGGTGATCTCTCAAGGAAAGCTCACAGCTCAGTCTCTGCGTGCAGCACACTCACCAGAGCACCAGCTCTGCTCACCGGCTGTGCCACAAACGCTCCCACCTCGGCGATGACTGTGACCTCAGCGAGTGCCCGCATCACTTCTGTGCTTCCATCATAAGCAAAGGGCGTGCTCACCTCCCAGATCCAAATTTTAGGAAACCAACACCACGGTCTCCCAACGGGTTTATTTAAGTAAAAGAACAGAGAAATTAAGATGACCCTCATGCAGCCAGTTCTTGCTCAGGTGCTGCACAATCGGACCAAGGAGATGTTACCCCCAGGCTGCCTCCAGCTTGGAGGGTTTGAGCTCCCAAGCAACCAGCAAGCATTTGGACGTGCCCTCCCCCTGCTTTTTACAAGGACAGACGAGTCCTTCTTGGGATGCCAGCTATTCTGCAAAGGCGGAATAGCTCTGTTCTTGGGCCGCAGCTCCATGGCCACGCGCTTCTCAAATACTGGGGCTGCATTACCTCCTGGGCATCCACACGTGCTCCGACTCTCCCGCAGGGTTTCTGGCTTCCTGCTGGGGAGCTTCTCATCTTCTGCAATATCATTCCTGCCTCCTCTGGTTCCATCCTGGGAGATGCTGCAGAGCTCATGAGCCTGAACTACCTTCCTCCCATCAGCAGCTGCTCTTGCTTTAAAGAAGTGCCAGCACCTACGAATCAGCTTGGAGAAAGTAATTCTGGGGACCCAGAGACACTGCAAGTTTCAATGCAGCTCCCACAAGAACGCTGCTGTTAAATCCATAGAATCATAGAATGGATCAGGTTGGAAAAGACCTGAAAGATCATTGAGTCCAACCGCAACCTGACCATACTCCCCTAACTCTAACAACCCACCACTCAATCATGTCCCTGAGCACCACATCCAGAGCTCTTTAAACACGTTCAGGGACAGCCAGGACACATCCCCAATTAGCCAGGACTGCTGAAGGATGATGGAGAGCGGCTTGGCAGCCACGTCTGCCAACCCCCTCAGCACCCCAAGGTTCAATCCATTCGGTCCCATGGCTTTCAAAGCAGGTTTTGTTTCTTTAATTATTGTCTCCCATTCTATCTTTTCTTTTAGAAAGGAATCTAAAAGATGAAAAGTAAGAAAGTACTAAACAAAATGAATCAAAAGAAATGAAAAAAGGAAAGAAAGGGGAAGAGATGAAAAGAGACGGAAAGAAAAGGGGAGAGGGAAAGAAAAGGGGAGAGGGAAAGAAAAGGGGAGAGGGAAAGAAAAGGGGAGAGGGAAAGAAAAGGGGAGAGGGAAAGAAAAGGGGAGAGGGAAAGAAAAGGGGAGAGGGAAAGAAAAGGGGAGAGGG
>NW_028325278.1:45000-55000 GCF_987193195.1 Phasianus colchicus | reverse complement strand
CAGAGAGCCGCCGCCACCGCCGACCGCCGCCGAAACCCATCTGGCCGGCCGGTCAACCCAGCTCGCGAGCGCCCGCTCACCACCGATCTCCGGAGCAGAGTCCGCACTCTCTCCTACCGACGAAAAGTAAAGGCATCCGAAAAGAAAGCTCCACGGACGACGACGCCGACTACCGGCAAAGGCTCCGAATGCAGCCGACCTTTACCTCGACATAACTGGAGGCAGAGAATTAGAGCGACGCCTCTGGCCGCACCGTAGCAGCAGCGCCCCCCCCCACACACAAAAGACGCCAACAGCCGCCGGAGCCGGGTAGACGTGGCCGCCGCTGCCGGAACGGCGCCGCAGCGACCCCTGGGCGGATGCGCCGCGCCTGGCAGACGGGCGGAGCCGGGTAGACGTGGCCGCCGCTGCCGGAACGGCGCCGCAGCGACCCCAGGCCGGTTGAGCCGCGCCATGCAGCCGCGCGGAGCCGGGTAGACGTGGCCGCCGATGCCGGAACGGCGCCGCAGCGACCCCAGGCCGGCTACGCCGCGCCATGCAGCCTCGCGGAGCCGGGTAGACGTGGCCGCGGCTGCCGGGCCGCCGCCGCAGCGACCCCAGGCCGGTTGAGCCGCGCCATGCAGCCGCGCGGAGCCGGGTAGACTTGTCCGCCGATGCCGGAACTGCGCCCCAGCGACCCCAGGACGGCTGCAGTCGCGAAATGCAGCTTCGCGGAGCCGGGTAGACGTGGCCGCCGCTGCCGGGACGGCTCCGCAGCGACGCCGGGCCCGCTGCGCCGCACAAGGCAGCCGCGCGGAGTCGGGCTGACGTGGCCGCGGCTGCCGGGCCGGCGCCGCAGCGACCCCAGGCCGTCTGCGGGAGGCCAGGCAGCCTCCCGGAGCCGGGTAGACGTGGCCGCCGCTGCCGGGACGGCTCCGTAGCGACCTCTGGCCCGCTGCGGGAGACCAGGCAGCCGCGCGGAGCCGGGTAGACGTGGCCGCCTCTGCCGGGCCGGCGCCGCAGCGACCCCAGGCCGGCCACGCCTCGCCATGCAGCCTCGCGGAGCCGGGTAGACGTGGCCACCGCTGCCGGGGCGGCGCCGCAGCGACACCTGGGCGGCTGCGCCGCGCCAGGCAGCCGCGCGGAGCCGGGTAGACGTGGCCGCCTCTGCCGGGACGGCTCCGTAGCGACCTCTGGACCGCTGCGGGAGACCAGGCAGCCGCGCGGAGCCGGGTAGACGTGGCCGCCTCTGCCGGGCCGGCGCCGCAGCGACCCCAGGCCGGCCACGCCTCGCCATGCAGCCTCGCGGAGCCGGGTAGACGTGGCCGCCGCTGCCGGGCCGGCTCCGCAGCGACCTCTGCCCGCTGCGGGAGACCAAGGAAACCGCGCGGAGCCGGGTAGACGTGGCCGCTGCTGCCGGGCCGCCGCCGCAGCGACCCCTGGGCGGCTGCGCCGCGCCAGGCAGCAGCGCGGAGCCCGGTAGACGTGGCCGCCGATGCCGGAACGGCGCCGCAGCGACCCCAGGCCGGTTGAGCCGCGCCAGGCAGCCTCGCGGAGCCGGGTAGACGTGGCCGCCGATGCCGGAACGGCGCCGCAGCGACCCCAGGCCGGTTGAGCCGCGCCATGCAGCCGCGCGGAGCCGGGTAGACGTGGCCGCCGATGCCGGAACGGCGCCGCAGCGACCCCAGGCCGGTTGAGCCGCGCCATGCAGCCGCGCGGAGCCGGGTAGACTTGTCCGCCGATGCCGGAACTGCGCCCCAGCGACCCCAGGACGGCTGCAGTCGCGAAATGCAGCTTCGCGGAGCCGGGTAGACGTGGCCGCCGATGCCGGGACGGCTCCGCAGCGACGCCGGGCCCGCTGCGCCGCACAAGGCAGCCGCGCGGAGTCGGGCTGACGTGGCCGCGGCTGCCGGGCCGGCGCCGCAGCGACCCCAGGCCGTCTGCGGGAGGCCAGGCAGCCTCCCGGAGCCGGGTAGACGTGGCCGCCGCTGCCGGGACGGCTCCGTAGCGACCTCTGGCCCGCTGCGGGAGACCAGGCAGCCGCGCGGAGCCGGGTAGACGTGGCCGCCTCTGCCGGGCCGGCGCCGCAGCGACCCCAGGCCGGCCACGCCTCGCCATGCAGCCTCGCGGAGCCGGGTAGACGTGGCCACCGCTGCCGGGGCGGCGCCGCAGCGACACCTGGGCGGCTGCGCCGCGCCAGGCAGCCGCGCGGAGCCGGGTAGACGTGGCCGCCTCTGCCGGGACGGCTCCGTAGCGACCTCTGGACCGCTGCGGGAGACCAGGCAGCCGCGCGGAGCCGGGTAGACGTGGCCGCCTCTGCCGGGCCGGCGCCGCAGCGACCCCAGGCCGGCCACGCCTCGCCATGCAGCCTCGCGGAGCCGGGTAGACGTGGCCGTCGCTGCCGGGCCGGCTCCGCAGCGACCTCTGCCCGCTGCGGGAGACCAAGGAAACCGCGCGGAGCCGGGTAGACGTGGCCGCTGCTGCCGGGCCGCCGCCGCAGCGACCCCTGGGCGGCTGCGCCGCGCCAGGCAGCAGCGCGGAGCCCGGTAGACGTGGCCGCCGATGCCGGAACGGCGCCGCAGCGACCCCAGGCCGGTTGAGCCGCGCCAGGCAGCCTCGCGGAGCCGGGTAGACGTGGCCGCCGATGCCGGAACGGCGCCGCAGCGACCCCAGGCCGGTTGAGCCGCGCCATGCAGCCGCGCGGAGCCGGGTAGACGTGGCCGCCGATGCCGGAACGGCGCCGCAGCGACCCCAGGCCGGCTACGCCGCGCCATGCAGCCTCGCGGAGCCGGCTAGACGTGGCCGCCGCTGCCGGGCCGGCGCCGCAGCGACCCCAGGCCGGTTGAGCCGCGCCAGGCAGCCGCGCGGAGCCGGGTAGACTCGTCCGCCGGTGCCGGAACGGCGCCTCAGCGACCCCAGGACGGCTGCAGTCGCGCCATGCAGCTTCGCGGAGTCGGGCTGACGTGGCCGCCGCCGCCGGGCCGCCGCCGCAGCGACCCCAGGCCGTCTGCGTGAGGCCAGGCAGCCTCGCGGAGCCGGGTAGACGTGGCCGCCGCTGCCGGAACGGCGCCGCAGCGACCCCTGGGCGGCTGCGCCGCGCCAGGCAGCCGCGCGGAGCCGGGTAGACGTGGCCGCCGATGCCGGAACGGCGCCGCAGCGACCCCAGGCCGGCTACGCCGCGCCATGCAGCCTCGCGGAGCCGGGTAGACGTGGCCGCCGCTGCCGGGCCGGCGCCGCAGCGACCCCAGGCCGGTTGAGCCGCGCCATGCAGCCGCGCGGAGCCGGGTTAGACTCGTCCGCCGATGCCGGAACTGCGCCGCAGCGACCCCAGGACGGCTGCAGTCGCGCAATGAAGCTTCGCGGAGCCGGGTAGACGTGGCCGCCGCTGCCGGGACGGCTCCGCGGCGAAGCCGGGCCGGCTGCGCCGCACAAGGCAGCCGCGCGGAGTCGGGCTGACGTGGCCGCGACTACCGGGCCGCCGCTGCGACCCCAGGCCGTCTGCGGGAGGCCAGGCAGCCTCCCGGAGCCGGGTAGACGTGGCCGCCGATGCCGGAACGGCGCCGCAGCGACCCCTGGGCGGCTGCGCCGCGCCAGGCAGCAGTGCGGAGCCGGGTAGACGTGGCCGCCTCTGCCGGGCCGGCGCCGCAGCGACCCCAGGCCGGCCACGCCTCGCCATGCAGCCTCGCGGAGCCGGGTAGACGTGGCCGCCGCTGCCGGGCCGGCTCCGCAGCGACCTCTGCCCGCTGCGGGAGACCAAGGAAACCGCGCGGAGCCGGGTAGACGTGGCCGCTGCTGCCGGGCCGCCGCCGCAGCGACCCCTGGGCGGCTGCGCCGCGCCAGGCAGCAGCGCGGAGCCCGGTAGACGTGGCCGCCGATGCCGGAACGGCGCCGCAGCGACCCCAGGCCGGTTGAGCCGCGCCAGGCAGCCTCGCGGAGCCGGGTAGACGTGGCCGCCGATGCCGGAACGGCGCCGCAGCGACCCCAGGCCGGTTGAGCCGCGCCATGCAGCCGCGCGGAGCCGGGTAGACGTGGCCGCCGATGCCGGAACGGCGCCGCAGCGACCCCAGGCCGGCTACGCCGCGCCATGCAGCCTCGCGGAGCCGGCTAGACGTGGCCGCCGCTGCCGGGCCGGCGCCGCAGCGACCCCAGGCCGGTTGAGCCGCGCCAGGCAGCCGCGCGGAGCCGGGTAGACTCGTCCGCCGGTGCCGGAACGGCGCCTCAGCGACCCCAGGACGGCTGCAGTCGCGCCATGCAGCTTCGCGGAGTCGGGCTGACGTGGCCGCCGCCGCCGGGCCGCCGCCGCAGCGACCCCAGGCCGTCTGCGTGAGGCCAGGCAGCCTCGCGGAGCCGGGTAGACGTGGCCGCCGCTGCCGGAACGGCGCCGCAGCGACCCCTGGGCGGCTGCGCCGCGCCAGGCAGCCGCGCGGAGCCGGGTAGACGTGGCCGCCGATGCCGGAACGGCGCCGCAGCGACCCCAGGCCGGCTACGCCGCGCCATGCAGCCTCGCGGAGCCGGGTAGACGTGGCCGCCGCTGCCGGGCCGGCGCCGCAGCGACCCCAGGCCGGTTGAGCCGCGCCATGCAGCCGCGCGGAGCCGGGTTAGACTCGTCCGCCGATGCCGGAACTGCGCCGCAGCGACCCCAGGACGGCTGCAGTCGCGCAATGAAGCTTCGCGGAGCCGGGTAGACGTGGCCGCCGCTGCCGGGACGGCTCCGCGGCGAAGCCGGGCCGGCTGCGCCGCACAAGGCAGCCGCGCGGAGTCGGGCTGACGTGGCCGCGACTACCGGGCCGCCGCTGCGACCCCAGGCCGTCTGCGGGAGGCCAGGCAGCCTCCCGGAGCCGGGTAGACGTGGCCGCCGATGCCGGAACGGCGCCGCAGCGACCCCTGGGCGGCTGCGCCGCGCCAGGCAGCAGTGCGGAGCCGGGTAGACGTGGCCGCCGATGCCGGAACGGCGCCGCAGCGACCCCAGGCCGGCTACGCCTCGCCATGCAACCTCGCGGAGCCGGGTAGACGTGGCCGCCGCTGCCGGGCCGGCTCCGCAGCGACCTCTGCCCGCTGCGGGAGACCAAGGAAACCGCGCGGAGCCGGGTAGACGTGGCCGCCGCTGCCGAAACGGCGCCGCAGCGACCCCTGGGCGGCTGCGCGGCGCCTGCCAGCCGGGCGGAGCCGGGTAGACATGGCCGCCGCTGCCGAAACGGCGCAGCAGCGACCCCAGGCTGGTTGAGCCGCGCCATGCAGCCTCGCGGAGCCGGGTAGACGTGGCCGCTGCTGCCGGGCCGCCGCCGCAGCGACCCCTGGGCGGCTGCGCCGCGCCAGGCAGCAGCGCGGAGCCGGGTAGACGTGGCCGCCGATGCCGGAACGGCGCCGCAGCGACCCCAGGCCGGCTACGCCGCACCATGCAGCCTCGCGGAGCCGGGTAGACGTGGCCGCCGCTGCCGGGCAGGCGCCGCAGCGACCCCAGGCCGGTTGAGCCGCGCCAGGCAGCCGCGCGGAGCCGGGTAGACGTGGCCGCCGCGGCCGGGCCGGCTCCGCAGCGACCTCTGGCCCGCTGCGGGAGACCAGGCAACCGCGCGGAGACGGGCTGATGTGGCCGCCGCCGCCGGGCCGGCGCCGCAGCGACCTCCGGCCGTCCGTTTTTGCCGACCTCTCCTTGCCGCTGCGGACCGGCCGAGCCGCGCCGAGCCGTATAGACCGCGCGCAGTCCGGCCGCCGCCGCGGCAGCGACCGGGTTGTTCGGCGCTCGCCTGGGCCTTGCCGTCTTTCCGTCGTACCCGAGCCGCCGCCGCCGCCGCCTCCGCCTCGGTTCGACCGAGTCGGTCGCTCCCGGGCCGGCCCGTTCCTGGCGTACTCGGGCTCCGCGTGTCGGCGGCTGGCGCGGCCGGCCGCCCCCGCTCTGAGGGGCGTCCGGCCGCGTTCGGCGCGGTTCGGTGCGGGGTCCGCATTGCGGCCGCCGCGGCTCGGGGTCCGGCGGAGGCCCCTTCTCGTTCGTCTCGCGTGCGTTTGTTTGTCTGTCCGTTCGTTTGTTTATTTTACCGGCGCGTGTTTGCGTGCGCGTTCGCTCGTTTGACACTTTTCGTTTGATTCCCTTTTCGCTCGGTGGCCCGGTAGCTCTTCGCGCCGGGTGTTCGGAGTCGGGTATTTCTAACCCGATCCGCCCGCGGCTTGCGGGGTGGGGGTGGTGATGGTGTGTGTTTGTGTTTTGGGCGGGGAGGGCGCTTTTCCCGCTCGCCGCTATGTGCCCCGCTTCCCCCCCCCACTCCCCCCCCCGCCCCCCCCGCCCCACTCCCCCTCTGCGGAAGCGCGCAGGCGCCGGCGGGTCCCCGCCCGCGCGTAGCGGGGCGGGCGGGAAACGTCCGGCGGGCTCGCGACGGGATCGGCCGCTCGTGTCAGCGCGGGGAGGAAAAGAAATGGCGGGAAGACGGCGGCAGAGGTAGGCCGGCGGGGAACGGCCTCGTCCGTCCCGGGGGTGGGTGTGTGCGTTCGTCTGGGATTCGTTCCTTCGACTCATCCGGACGCCGGGCTCGCCCTGAGCCCCTCTCCCGGGCGGCGGGCGTGCCCGTTCCCTCACCCACCCACCCCGGCCCGGCCACCCCCCCCCCCCCCCCTTTCCCCCCAGAGAAAAAAAAGAAAAAATAGAAAGAAACGGAAAGAAAGCGCGTGGCGGGCTGGGGGTGGGTCCTCGGCCGGTTTCGGGGGGGGGGGGGGGGGGGCGGGAGTTTGCGGGGACCGGTCGAAGCCATCGGGCCTGGCCCGCCGGAGGGAAGCGAGAGAGAAAAATTAAAAAAAAAAAAAAAAAAAGGAGGGTGGCGTTGGGGGGGGGGGGGGGGGGACCGAGGAGTGGGAGGGGGAGGAGGAGGGCGGAGTGGGAGGTGGTGGTGGTGGTGGGTAGGGGGGTGTGGGGGGGTGCGGGTGAGGTAGGGAGCTTAAAAAAGTAAAAAATGAAATTAAAAAGAAAAAAAAAAAGGAGGCGGGAACGGCGAACAAACCCGGTCCGATCGGGCAGGGTGGGAGTCGGGTGGGTGGAGGGGGACGGGCACGGGCAGCGGCAAAAGAAAGGAAAGGCGGGAAGAAGAAATAACGGAAAACCCAAATCCCGCAGCTCTCTCGGCCAACGTCCCCCAAGAAGAAGGAAGGAAGGAACGGACGACCACCGAGCAAACGAGCGCTCGCACGGACGTCGGACGGACGTCTTCGAGAAGAAAGTAAGAGGGGCCGGGGGGCCGGGGGAGGGGACTAGGGTGGGAAAGAAAAGAGAGAAAGAAAGAAAGAGAGGGGGGGGGGGGGGGGGGGGGGGGGGCGGGGGGGGGGCGGGAGAAAGAGAGAAAGAGAGAGAGAAAGAAGAATACGTCTACAGGTGCTGCAGAAAAGCGGGCCAGTCGGGCGGGGCACGTCCGGGAGAGGGCGGGTTAGGGCTAGGGTTAGGGTAGGCGGGCGAGGTTAGGGTAAGGGTCAGGTTTAGGCTTTGCGCGCTGGGAAGTTCAGGTGGCCGGCCGCGAGATCTACCCGTAAGCCCGTCGCGACCCCCTTCTTCCCAACGGAAGGGCGCGCCGGGCCGGGCCGGGCCTACTCAAACGCACGCGCGCGGGAGCGGGCGAGCGAGCAAGCGAGCAAGCAAGCAAATGGACGGGGAGACAGGCAGACTGATGGGTAGATAGATAAATATATGAATTAAGCCAATAACTAAAGAAAGAAACGGAAAAAAGTTCAAAAAAAATCAGAAAAACATACAAAAATTAAGAAGCTTCTGAAAAATCGAAAACAGAAAAGCAGGAACACGGAGGGGGAAAAAAAGAAAAGAAAAAGAAAAGAAAAAGAAAAAGAAAAAGAAAAAGAAAAAGAAAGAAAGAAAGAAAGAAAGAAAGAAAGAAAGAAAGAAAGAAAGAAAGAAAGAAAGAAAGAAAGAAAGAAAGAAAGAAAGAAAGAAAGAAAGAAAGAAAGAAAGAAAGAAGGTGGAGGGGGGGGGGGGGCTCAGGCGGGCAGCCGCCAGCAAGCACGCAAGCGAAAAGGTACGTAGGAAAATATTTTAATGGAATGAATAAATAAGGAGGAAAATTAAAAAAGAAAAAAAAAAAGAACTAAAAAAAAAGTTAGAAAAAGAGAAGCTGAAACGTTTGAAGCTAAACAAGACAACATAAAAACACAGGAAAAAATTAAATTAAAATTAAAAAAAAAAAAAATCACGCACGCACGGGCGAGCGAGCGAGCGAGCGAGCGAGCGAGCCAAGCAATAAATAAACAAACAAATGGAAAAATATTGGGGGGGAATCGGAGAAACATCATATATAAATGGAAAAGTTTTAAAAAAGCTGAAAACGGCAGAAGTCTAAACGGAAAGAACCATAGGTAAAGAAAAATCACGTTGAGGCGAGTCCGGGCGGTGGGGGCCGAGGGGTGTTGGGTGGGGGGGGGGGGGGGGGGGACGACGGGGCACGGGACGGACGTTAAGAGGGGGGGGGGGGGGGGGGGGGGGGGAATGCAGCGGCGGCTGTGGCGGCATACCGCCACCCCGTCACGAGCGCCCGCGCCTCGGCGTGGGCCCGCCATCCCGAGCCGGGCCTACAAATAGGAAAACAAAAGATAAAATGAAATGAAAAGATCAGAACAACGAGGAAAGTCAAGGAACATTTAAAAAGGAAAAAAAAAAACGAAATTAAAAATCGCATCTGCCTGGGAGAGGGAGGGTCAGGGGTCAAGGCTGGGGCCGGGGGCGGGGGGAGGGGGGGGGGTGCGTGTGCAGGGCGGGCGGGGGCAAGGAAGGCCTCAGGCGCCGGCCGCCGGCTCTACCCGCATCCCCGTCGCGACCTCCCGCGCCTGGCGAGGGCCTGCCGGGCCGGGCCGGGCCGGGCCTACGCACGCGAGAGAGAGAGAGAGAGAGAGAGAGAGAGAGAGCCGACAAATCAATAAACAGAGAAATAAACAACTAGACAGAGGTTCAAAAAGCATTGGGAAAACGTACGGAAATTGAGAAGCTTAAAAGGAAACGGAAGAAGGAAAAAGCGCGGAAATAAAAACATTAGAATAAACAAACAAACAAAAAAATAATGCGAGGCGAGTCCCGGAGTGGGGGGGTAGGCTTAAGCTTGCGGGGGGTGGCAGGGGGGGCTGGGGTTGGGCGGGGGTGGGGGGGTTGCGGGAGGAGGAGGAGGAGGAGGCGGCTGTGTCGGCCTACCCGCAACCCCGTCGCGACCACCCCGCGCCTGGAAAGCCCCGCCGGGCCGGGCCTACGCCCGCAAGCGAGGAAGCAAACAAACGAGCGAGCGAGCGAGCAAGCAGACAGGTACGTAGAAAAATATTTTTGATATTTTGAACGATGAGATGGGAAAGCTAAAAGAAATAAACATAAAAAAAGATTTCAAAAAATAGAAAAACAGAAGCTGAAACGTTCGAAGTTAAACGAGACGGAACAGAAGATAGAAAAGAAAGAAAGAAAACATAAAAACAAAGGAAAAAAATAAAAATGAAAAACGCAGCAAAAAAAAAGTAAAAATCACGCGCGCACGCTCGCTCGCACGCACGCACACGCGAGCCCACCAATAAATAAAGAAATGGAAAAATTTAAAAAAAATAAAAATAAAAATAAAAAAACTGGAAAACCATACGTAAATGGAGAAGTTTGTAAAAAGCTGAACAAAGCAAAAAAAAAAAAAGGTAGGTAAAGATAAATCGTGCGAGGCGAGTCCGGGGCGGGGGGTGGGGGGGGGAGAGGGGGAGGAGGAGGAGGAGGAGGGGGAGGCGGCTGTGCCGGCATACCGCGACCCCCTCACGAGCACCCGCGCCTCGGCGTGGGCCCGCCATCCCAAGCCGGGCCTACGCACGCACGCACGCAAGCAGGCAGGCAGGCAGGCAGGCAGGCACTTAGAAAAGTATTTTATATATTTCAATGAATGATTGAATGGGAAAATTAAAAAAAAAAGAAAAAAAAAATTAAAAGAAAAAACGAGAACTAAAACGTCAAAAGAGAAAAAAAAGAAAAAAGAAAAAAAAAGCGATGAAAACCTAAAAACGTAGGAAAGGAACAGAA
>NW_028325278.1:25000-32500 GCF_987193195.1 Phasianus colchicus | reverse complement strand
CCCCAGAGAGCCGCCGCCACCGCCGACCGCCGCCGAAACCCATCTGGCCGGCCGGTCAACCCAGCTCGCGAGCGCCCGCTCACCACCGATCTCCGGAGCAGAGTCCGCACTCTCTCCTACCGACGAAAAGTAAAGGCATCCGAAAAGAAAGCTCCACGGACGACGACGCCGACTACCGGCAAAGGCTCCGAATGCAGCCGACCTTTACCTCGACATAACTGGAGGCAGAGAATTAGAGCGACGCCTCTGGCCGCACCGTAGCAGCAGCGCCCCCCCCCACACACAAAAGACGCCAACAGCCGCCGGAGCCGGGTAGACGTGGCCGCCGCTGCCGGAACGGCGCCGCAGCGACCCCTGGGCGGATGCGCCGCGCCTGGCAGACGGGCGGAGCCGGGTAGACGTGGCCGCCGCTGCCGGAACGGCGCCGCAGCGACCCCAGGCCGGTTGAGCCGCGCCATGCAGCCGCGCGGAGCCGGGTAGACGTGGCCGCCGATGCCGGAACGGCGCCGCAGCGACCCCAGGCCGGCTACGCCGCGCCATGCAGCCTCGCGGAGCCGGGTAGACGTGGCCGCGGCTGCCGGGCCGCCGCCGCAGCGACCCCAGGCCGGTTGAGCCGCGCCATGCAGCCGCGCGGAGCCGGGTAGACTTGTCCGCCGATGCCGGAACTGCGCCCCAGCGACCCCAGGACGGCTGCAGTCGCGAAATGCAGCTTCGCGGAGCCGGGTAGACGTGGCCGCCGCTGCCGGGACGGCTCCGCAGCGACGCCGGGCCCGCTGCGCCGCACAAGGCAGCCGCGCGGAGTCGGGCTGACGTGGCCGCGGCTGCCGGGCCGGCGCCGCAGCGACCCCAGGCCGTCTGCGGGAGGCCAGGCAGCCTCCCGGAGCCGGGTAGACGTGGCCGCCGCTGCCGGGACGGCTCCGTAGCGACCTCTGGCCCGCTGCGGGAGACCAGGCAGCCGCGCGGAGCCGGGTAGACGTGGCCGCCTCTGCCGGGCCGGCGCCGCAGCGACCCCAGGCCGGCCACGCCTCGCCATGCAGCCTCGCGGAGCCGGGTAGACGTGGCCACCGCTGCCGGGGCGGCGCCGCAGCGACACCTGGGCGGCTGCGCCGCGCCAGGCAGCCGCGCGGAGCCGGGTAGACGTGGCCGCCTCTGCCGGGACGGCTCCGTAGCGACCTCTGGACCGCTGCGGGAGACCAGGCAGCCGCGCGGAGCCGGGTAGACGTGGCCGCCTCTGCCGGGCCGGCGCCGCAGCGACCCCAGGCCGGCCACGCCTCGCCATGCAGCCTCGCGGAGCCGGGTAGACGTGGCCGCCGCTGCCGGGCCGGCTCCGCAGCGACCTCTGCCCGCTGCGGGAGACCAAGGAAACCGCGCGGAGCCGGGTAGACGTGGCCGCTGCTGCCGGGCCGCCGCCGCAGCGACCCCTGGGCGGCTGCGCCGCGCCAGGCAGCAGCGCGGAGCCCGGTAGACGTGGCCGCCGATGCCGGAACGGCGCCGCAGCGACCCCAGGCCGGTTGAGCCGCGCCAGGCAGCCTCGCGGAGCCGGGTAGACGTGGCCGCCGATGCCGGAACGGCGCCGCAGCGACCCCAGGCCGGTTGAGCCGCGCCATGCAGCCGCGCGGAGCCGGGTAGACGTGGCCGCCGATGCCGGAACGGCGCCGCAGCGACCCCAGGCCGGCTACGCCGCGCCATGCAGCCTCGCGGAGCCGGCTAGACGTGGCCGCCGCTGCCGGGCCGGCGCCGCAGCGACCCCAGGCCGGTTGAGCCGCGCCAGGCAGCCGCGCGGAGCCGGGTAGACTCGTCCGCCGGTGCCGGAACGGCGCCTCAGCGACCCCAGGACGGCTGCAGTCGCGCCATGCAGCTTCGCGGAGTCGGGCTGACGTGGCCGCCGCCGCCGGGCCGCCGCCGCAGCGACCCCAGGCCGTCTGCGTGAGGCCAGGCAGCCTCGCGGAGCCGGGTAGACGTGGCCGCCGCTGCCGGAACGGCGCCGCAGCGACCCCTGGGCGGCTGCGCCGCGCCAGGCAGCCGCGCGGAGCCGGGTAGACGTGGCCGCCGATGCCGGAACGGCGCCGCAGCGACCCCAGGCCGGCTACGCCGCGCCATGCAGCCTCGCGGAGCCGGGTAGACGTGGCCGCCGCTGCCGGGCCGGCGCCGCAGCGACCCCAGGCCGGTTGAGCCGCGCCATGCAGCCGCGCGGAGCCGGGTTAGACTCGTCCGCCGATGCCGGAACTGCGCCGCAGCGACCCCAGGACGGCTGCAGTCGCGCAATGAAGCTTCGCGGAGCCGGGTAGACGTGGCCGCCGCTGCCGGGACGGCTCCGCGGCGAAGCCGGGCCGGCTGCGCCGCACAAGGCAGCCGCGCGGAGTCGGGCTGACGTGGCCGCGACTACCGGGCCGCCGCTGCGACCCCAGGCCGTCTGCGGGAGGCCAGGCAGCCTCCCGGAGCCGGGTAGACGTGGCCGCCGATGCCGGAACGGCGCCGCAGCGACCCCTGGGCGGCTGCGCCGCGCCAGGCAGCAGTGCGGAGCCGGGTAGACGTGGCCGCCTCTGCCGGGCCGGCGCCGCAGCGACCCCAGGCCGGCCACGCCTCGCCATGCAGCCTCGCGGAGCCGGGTAGACGTGGCCGCCGCTGCCGGGCCGGCTCCGCAGCGACCTCTGCCCGCTGCGGGAGACCAAGGAAACCGCGCGGAGCCGGGTAGACGTGGCCGCTGCTGCCGGGCCGCCGCCGCAGCGACCCCTGGGCGGCTGCGCCGCGCCAGGCAGCAGCGCGGAGCCCGGTAGACGTGGCCGCCGATGCCGGAACGGCGCCGCAGCGACCCCAGGCCGGTTGAGCCGCGCCAGGCAGCCTCGCGGAGCCGGGTAGACGTGGCCGCCGATGCCGGAACGGCGCCGCAGCGACCCCAGGCCGGTTGAGCCGCGCCATGCAGCCGCGCGGAGCCGGGTAGACGTGGCCGCCGATGCCGGAACGGCGCCGCAGCGACCCCAGGCCGGCTACGCCGCGCCATGCAGCCTCGCGGAGCCGGCTAGACGTGGCCGCCGCTGCCGGGCCGGCGCCGCAGCGACCCCAGGCCGGTTGAGCCGCGCCAGGCAGCCGCGCGGAGCCGGGTAGACTCGTCCGCCGGTGCCGGAACGGCGCCTCAGCGACCCCAGGACGGCTGCAGTCGCGCCATGCAGCTTCGCGGAGTCGGGCTGACGTGGCCGCCGCCGCCGGGCCGCCGCCGCAGCGACCCCAGGCCGTCTGCGTGAGGCCAGGCAGCCTCGCGGAGCCGGGTAGACGTGGCCGCCGCTGCCGGAACGGCGCCGCAGCGACCCCTGGGCGGCTGCGCCGCGCCAGGCAGCCGCGCGGAGCCGGGTAGACGTGGCCGCCGATGCCGGAACGGCGCCGCAGCGACCCCAGGCCGGCTACGCCGCGCCATGCAGCCTCGCGGAGCCGGGTAGACGTGGCCGCCGCTGCCGGGCCGGCGCCGCAGCGACCCCAGGCCGGTTGAGCCGCGCCATGCAGCCGCGCGGAGCCGGGTTAGACTCGTCCGCCGATGCCGGAACTGCGCCGCAGCGACCCCAGGACGGCTGCAGTCGCGCAATGAAGCTTCGCGGAGCCGGGTAGACGTGGCCGCCGCTGCCGGGACGGCTCCGCGGCGAAGCCGGGCCGGCTGCGCCGCACAAGGCAGCCGCGCGGAGTCGGGCTGACGTGGCCGCGACTACCGGGCCGCCGCTGCGACCCCAGGCCGTCTGCGGGAGGCCAGGCAGCCTCCCGGAGCCGGGTAGACGTGGCCGCCGATGCCGGAACGGCGCCGCAGCGACCCCTGGGCGGCTGCGCCGCGCCAGGCAGCAGTGCGGAGCCGGGTAGACGTGGCCGCCGATGCCGGAACGGCGCCGCAGCGACCCCAGGCCGGCTACGCCTCGCCATGCAACCTCGCGGAGCCGGGTAGACGTGGCCGCCGCTGCCGGGCCGGCTCCGCAGCGACCTCTGCCCGCTGCGGGAGACCAAGGAAACCGCGCGGAGCCGGGTAGACGTGGCCGCCGCTGCCGAAACGGCGCCGCAGCGACCCCTGGGCGGCTGCGCGGCGCCTGCCAGCCGGGCGGAGCCGGGTAGACATGGCCGCCGCTGCCGAAACGGCGCAGCAGCGACCCCAGGCTGGTTGAGCCGCGCCATGCAGCCTCGCGGAGCCGGGTAGACGTGGCCGCTGCTGCCGGGCCGCCGCCGCAGCGACCCCTGGGCGGCTGCGCCGCGCCAGGCAGCAGCGCGGAGCCGGGTAGACGTGGCCGCCGATGCCGGAACGGCGCCGCAGCGACCCCAGGCCGGCTACGCCGCACCATGCAGCCTCGCGGAGCCGGGTAGACGTGGCCGCCGCTGCCGGGCAGGCGCCGCAGCGACCCCAGGCCGGTTGAGCCGCGCCAGGCAGCCGCGCGGAGCCGGGTAGACGTGGCCGCCGCGGCCGGGCCGGCTCCGCAGCGACCTCTGGCCCGCTGCGGGAGACCAGGCAACCGCGCGGAGACGGGCTGATGTGGCCGCCGCCGCCGGGCCGGCGCCGCAGCGACCTCCGGCCGTCCGTTTTTGCCGACCTCTCCTTGCCGCTGCGGACCGGCCGAGCCGCGCCGAGCCGTATAGACCGCGCGCAGTCCGGCCGCCGCCGCGGCAGCGACCGGGTTGTTCGGCGCTCGCCTGGGCCTTGCCGTCTTTCCGTCGTACCCGAGCCGCCGCCGCCGCCGCCTCCGCCTCGGTTCGACCGAGTCGGTCGCTCCCGGGCCGGCCCGTTCCTGGCGTACTCGGGCTCCGCGTGTCGGCGGCTGGCGCGGCCGGCCGCCCCCGCTCTGAGGGGCGTCCGGCCGCGTTCGGCGCGGTTCGGTGCGGGGTCCGCATTGCGGCCGCCGCGGCTCGGGGTCCGGCGGAGGCCCCTTCTCGTTCGTCTCGCGTGCGTTTGTTTGTCTGTCCGTTCGTTTGTTTATTTTACCGGCGCGTGTTTGCGTGCGCGTTCGCTCGTTTGACACTTTTCGTTTGATTCCCTTTTCGCTCGGTGGCCCGGTAGCTCTTCGCGCCGGGTGTTCGGAGTCGGGTATTTCTAACCCGATCCGCCCGCGGCTTGCGGGGTGGGGGTGGTGATGGTGTGTGTTTGTGTTTTGGGCGGGGAGGGCGCTTTTCCCGCTCGCCGCTATGTGCCCCGCTTCCCCCCCCCACTCCCCCCCCCGCCCCCCCCGCCCCACTCCCCCTCTGCGGAAGCGCGCAGGCGCCGGCGGGTCCCCGCCCGCGCGTAGCGGGGCGGGCGGGAAACGTCCGGCGGGCTCGCGACGGGATCGGCCGCTCGTGTCAGCGCGGGGAGGAAAAGAAATGGCGGGAAGACGGCGGCAGAGGTAGGCCGGCGGGGAACGGCCTCGTCCGTCCCGGGGGTGGGTGTGTGCGTTCGTCTGGGATTCGTTCCTTCGACTCATCCGGACGCCGGGCTCGCCCTGAGCCCCTCTCCCGGGCGGCGGGCGTGCCCGTTCCCTCACCCACCCACCCCGGCCCGGCCACCCCCCCCCCCCCCCCTTTCCCCCCAGAGAAAAAAAAGAAAAAATAGAAAGAAACGGAAAGAAAGCGCGTGGCGGGCTGGGGGTGGGTCCTCGGCCGGTTTCGGGGGGGGGGGGGGGGGGGCGGGAGTTTGCGGGGACCGGTCGAAGCCATCGGGCCTGGCCCGCCGGAGGGAAGCGAGAGAGAAAAATTAAAAAAAAAAAAAAAAAAAGGAGGGTGGCGTTGGGGGGGGGGGGGGGGGGACCGAGGAGTGGGAGGGGGAGGAGGAGGGCGGAGTGGGAGGTGGTGGTGGTGGTGGGTAGGGGGGTGTGGGGGGGTGGTGCGGGTGAGGTAGGGAGCTTAAAAAAGTAAAAAATGAAATTAAAAAGAAAAAAAAAAAAGGAGGCGGGAACGGCGAACAAACCCGGTCCGATCGGGCAGGGTGGGAGTCGGGTGGGTGGAGGGGGACGGGCACGGGCAGCGGCAAAAGAAAGGAAAGGCGGGAAGAAGAAATAACGGAAAACCCAAATCCCGCAGCTCTCTCGGCCAACGTCCCCCAAGAAGAAGGAAGGAAGGAACGGACGACCACCGAGCAAACGAGCGCTCGCACGGACGTCGGACGGACGTCTTCGAGAAGAAAGTAAGAGGGGCCGGGGGGCCGGGGGAGGGGACTAGGGTGGGAAAGAAAAGAGAGAAAGAAAGAAAGAGAGGGGGGGGGGGGGGGGGGGGGGGGGGCGGGGGGGGGGCGGGAGAAAGAGAGAAAGAGAGAGAGAAAGAAGAATACGTCTACAGGTGCTGCAGAAAAGCGGGCCAGTCGGGCGGGGCACGTCCGGGAGAGGGCGGGTTAGGGCTAGGGTTAGGGTAGGCGGGCGAGGTTAGGGTAAGGGTCAGGTTTAGGCTTTGCGCGCTGGGAAGTTCAGGTGGCCGGCCGCGAGATCTACCCGTAAGCCCGTCGCGACCCCCTTCTTCCCAACGGAAGGGCGCGCCGGGCCGGGCCGGGCCTACTCAAACGCACGCGCGCGGGAGCGGGCGAGCGAGCAAGCGAGCAAGCAAGCAAATGGACGGGGAGACAGGCAGACTGATGGGTAGATAGATAAATATATGAATTAAGCCAATAACTAAAGAAAGAAACGGAAAAAAGTTCAAAAAAAATCAGAAAAACATACAAAAATTAAGAAGCTTCTGAAAAATCGAAAACAGAAAAGCAGGAACACGGAGGGGGAAAAAAAGAAAAGAAAAAGAAAAGAAAAAGAAAAAGAAAAAGAAAAAGAAAAAGAAAGAAAGAAAGAAAGAAAGAAAGAAAGAAAGAAAGAAAGAAAGAAAGAAAGAAAGAAAGAAAGAAAGAAAGAAAGAAAGAAAGAAAGAAAGAAAGAAAGAAAGAAGGTGGAGGGGGGGGGGGGGCTCAGGCGGGCAGCCGCCAGCAAGCACGCAAGCGAAAAGGTACGTAGGAAAATATTTTAATGGAATGAATAAATAAATAAGGAGGAAAATTAAAAAAGAAAAAAAAAAAGAACTAAAAAAAAAGTTAGAAAAAGAGAAGCTGAAACGTTTGAAGCTAAACAAGACAACATAAAAGGAAAAAATTAAATTAAAATTAAAAAAAAAAAAAATCACGCACGCACGGGCGAGCGAGCGAGCGAGCGAGCGAGCGAGCCAAGCAATAAATAAACAAACAAATGGAAAAATATTGGGGGGGAATCGGAGAAACATCATATATAAATGGAAAAGTTTTAAAAAAGCTGAAAACGGCAGAAGTCTAAACGGAAAGAACCATAGGTAAAGAAAAATCACGTTGAGGCGAGTCCGGGCGGTGGGGGCCGAGGGGGGGGGGGGGGGGACGACGGGGCACGGGACGGACGTTAAGAGGGGGGGGGGGGGGGGGGGGGGGGGAATGCAGCGGCGGCTGTGGCGGCATACCGCCACCCCGTCACGAGCGCCCGCGCCTCGGCGTGGGCCCGCCATCCCGAGCCGGGCCTACAAATAGGAAAACAAAAGATAAAATGAAATGAAAAGATCAGA
>NW_028325278.1:15000-17500 GCF_987193195.1 Phasianus colchicus | reverse complement strand
CCGCGCCGCGACGCCGCCGTCGAGGGACCGGGGCGGTGGGGCGGAGGGGAAGCCGGCCGCCCGAACCGACCGAACGACCGACCCACGCGGGGAAGGACGGACGGACGGACGGACGGCGGCACCCCCCCCACACACACGCGCACCGCGACCCGCCTCCGGAGGGGCGCGCGGGCCTGCGAGGCGCCCCAGCCGCGCCGCGCGGCCGCCGCGGACGGCGGCCGTCGGCGATTGACCGTCAAGCGACGCTCAGGCAGGCGTAGCCCCGGGAGGAACCCGGGGCCGCAAGTGCGTTCGAAGTGTCGATGATCAATGTGTCCTGCAATTCACATTAATTCTCGCAGCTAGCTGCGTTCTTCATCGACGCACGAGCCGAGTGATCCACCGCTAAGAGTCGTCTGGCTTTCGGCACCGCCCCGCGCGCGCGGGGGGGCCCTCCTCTCGCGTCTCTCTCGCCTTTCCCGAAGGCGCTCCGACCGCCCCCGCGCGGCCCGCCCCGACGCCGGGGCGGCGACCGCCGCGGGGAGGACGAGCGTCGCCTCCGCTGACCGTACGCTACGGAACACGCACACGCTTCGAATCGAGGGGAAAAAAAAAGAGGAACCCTCCCGAACGAGAAGGGCGGGGAGCCCGCGCTCCCGACCTGGGCAAACGACCTCGTCTCGCTTCGGGAGGGGCGGACCAGGCGCCCGGCTCGGCTCGGCCCGGGCGGAAGCCCCGCTGCCGCGAACGGACCCGCCGGCGACGCCGCCGCCGGCGCCGCGACCGGTCGGGACGCGGGCGAGCCCGGCCGGGGTGTTCCCCCGGCCCGCGCCGCCGGCGCCGCCGGCCCCGCGCCCGCGACGGCCCGCCCGGACGGCGCGCCCGCGACGGCCCCGGCCCCCCCGCCTCGCGCCGCGGGCGCCGCGCACGCCGAAACGACCCCGGCCGCCTCTCGCCTTCCTCTCCCGCCCCTCGCCCTCCGCCGCCTCCTCCTCTCGCTCGCCCTGGCGGCGCGCCCGCGGCGGACGCGCGCCCGGCGGCGGGACGGGGACGGGGACGGATCTGGGAGCGGCGCCCGCCCCCCGCGCCTCCGCGCGGAGACCGGTTGCGGGACGCCCCGCGCCGGACCTCCCGCCCGCTCGCCCGGCGCGGCCGGCGAGGCCGAGGGCGAAAGCGCGGTGGGAGGCGGCGGCGGCGGCGGCGAAGGAGAGGACTCGGCGAGCGACGGAAGGGGGAAACGGCGGCGAGGCCCCCCGACGGAGGACGGACGGGCGGCGAGGCCGCGGGCGCGCGCCGGACGGGCCGGCGGAGCGGAACCGCCGGCGCCGCGGATGGCGCGGGCGAGGACCGGCCGGGCTCGAACCGGCTCGAACCGGCCGCGCGCGGCGGCGTGGCCGCGGCGGGCGCCGGGCCGAGACGCGCGTCTCGGCCCGCTCCGAACGCGGGCGAGGCCGGCACGGAGCCGAGCCTCTCCGCCCGAGACCGTGGCCGCGGAGAGGGGGGGACGGGGTAACCCCCTCTCCGGCCCGGGCCCGACCCGCGGAGGCGCGAGAGCGCGGCGGCGGCGGCGGCGGCCGACGCCGCCGGCGGGCTCGGATCGGGAGGGAAGCGGCGTGCTGGGGAGTGGTGGGGGCGCGCCGCCGCGCCCCGCAACGAGCCCCTTCCTTCCCGCCGTCCCGCCGGCGACGCGGCCGGACCGCCGTCGCCGGAGCCCCCGGCCTCGCGAGACGTGCCGCGGGCCGCCCGAGTCTTTAAACCCCCGCCCGGCTCCGCGGCCGAGGGAGGGAGGCAGGGAGGGAGAGCGGGGACGGCGCGCACGCCGCCCCCTCCTCTTCCCTTCCCTTCCCATCCCCCGGACGCGCGGAGGCGCGGACGCTAGGTACCTGGCCCTGGGGTGAGGGAAACGACCCGAAGGCCCCGCGGGGGTGCCTCCCCCGCCCGCCCGCCTTCCTCGGCGGGCGGGACGGGGCGCCGAGGGGAAATCCGGCACCCGCCAGCCGGCCCCGGCGCCCCTCGGGGGAGCGTCCGCCCGCGGGGGCGCGCCCGTCGTCCGCCGCCACCACCTCGCCCTCCTCCCGGGGCCCGGGGTTTCCCTCGTTAACCCGGCGCCGGGCGGCAGCTGCGCCCGGGAGGAGGCACGCGGCTCGGACCGCCCGCCCGCGCGGGGACCGAAGCCGCCCGGAGAAGCCTCGCGCGCAGACCGCGCGCTCGCGCGCGGCGCGCCCCCCCCCCTCCGGCGCTCGCCCGCAGCCGGCCGGGCTCCGCGGACGCCCGCGAACCCGACCCCGTCCGCCGCGAGGGTGCGGCTGAAGGGCGAGGGGGGGGAGGGAGAGAGGGGCCGGGGGAAGCGGCCGGCTTCCCGCGCCCCGCGCCCGGGCCTTCGGCCCGCGGCCTCCCACGCTCGCGGCCGTCCGCGCGGCTTCCCCCCGGAGCGGGCCCGGGGGTAGCCGGCGGAGGCGGCCGCGGCGAGGGCCGGCGGCGGGCTTCCGGCCGAGCGACGGGAACGGGGGGGAAAAGCCGT
>NW_028325278.1:2500-10000 GCF_987193195.1 Phasianus colchicus | reverse complement strand
GCTGCCGGGGCGGCGCCGCAGCGACACCTGGGCGGCTGCGCCGCGCCAGGCAGCCGCGCGGAGCCGGGTAGACGTGGCCGCCTCTGCCGGGACGGCTCCGTAGCGACCTCTGGACCGCTGCGGGAGACCAGGCAGCCGCGCGGAGCCGGGTAGACGTGGCCGCCTCTGCCGGGCCGGCGCCGCAGCGACCCCAGGCCGGCCACGCCTCGCCATGCAGCCTCGCGGAGCCGGGTAGACGTGGCCGCCGCTGCCGGGCCGGCTCCGCAGCGACCTCTGCCCGCTGCGGGAGACCAAGGAAACCGCGCGGAGCCGGGTAGACGTGGCCGCTGCTGCCGGGCCGCCGCCGCAGCGACCCCTGGGCGGCTGCGCCGCGCCAGGCAGCAGCGCGGAGCCCGGTAGACGTGGCCGCCGATGCCGGAACGGCGCCGCAGCGACCCCAGGCCGGTTGAGCCGCGCCAGGCAGCCTCGCGGAGCCGGGTAGACGTGGCCGCCGATGCCGGAACGGCGCCGCAGCGACCCCAGGCCGGTTGAGCCGCGCCATGCAGCCGCGCGGAGCCGGGTAGACGTGGCCGCCGATGCCGGAACGGCGCCGCAGCGACCCCAGGCCGGCTACGCCGCGCCATGCAGCCTCGCGGAGCCGGCTAGACGTGGCCGCCGCTGCCGGGCCGGCGCCGCAGCGACCCCAGGCCGGTTGAGCCGCGCCAGGCAGCCGCGCGGAGCCGGGTAGACTCGTCCGCCGGTGCCGGAACGGCGCCTCAGCGACCCCAGGACGGCTGCAGTCGCGCCATGCAGCTTCGCGGAGTCGGGCTGACGTGGCCGCCGCCGCCGGGCCGCCGCCGCAGCGACCCCAGGCCGTCTGCGTGAGGCCAGGCAGCCTCGCGGAGCCGGGTAGACGTGGCCGCCGCTGCCGGAACGGCGCCGCAGCGACCCCTGGGCGGCTGCGCCGCGCCAGGCAGCCGCGCGGAGCCGGGTAGACGTGGCCGCCGATGCCGGAACGGCGCCGCAGCGACCCCAGGCCGGCTACGCCGCGCCATGCAGCCTCGCGGAGCCGGGTAGACGTGGCCGCCGCTGCCGGGCCGGCGCCGCAGCGACCCCAGGCCGGTTGAGCCGCGCCATGCAGCCGCGCGGAGCCGGGTTAGACTCGTCCGCCGATGCCGGAACTGCGCCGCAGCGACCCCAGGACGGCTGCAGTCGCGCAATGAAGCTTCGCGGAGCCGGGTAGACGTGGCCGCCGCTGCCGGGACGGCTCCGCGGCGAAGCCGGGCCGGCTGCGCCGCACAAGGCAGCCGCGCGGAGTCGGGCTGACGTGGCCGCGACTACCGGGCCGCCGCTGCGACCCCAGGCCGTCTGCGGGAGGCCAGGCAGCCTCCCGGAGCCGGGTAGACGTGGCCGCCGATGCCGGAACGGCGCCGCAGCGACCCCTGGGCGGCTGCGCCGCGCCAGGCAGCAGTGCGGAGCCGGGTAGACGTGGCCGCCTCTGCCGGGCCGGCGCCGCAGCGACCCCAGGCCGGCCACGCCTCGCCATGCAGCCTCGCGGAGCCGGGTAGACGTGGCCGCCGCTGCCGGGCCGGCTCCGCAGCGACCTCTGCCCGCTGCGGGAGACCAAGGAAACCGCGCGGAGCCGGGTAGACGTGGCCGCTGCTGCCGGGCCGCCGCCGCAGCGACCCCTGGGCGGCTGCGCCGCGCCAGGCAGCAGCGCGGAGCCCGGTAGACGTGGCCGCCGATGCCGGAACGGCGCCGCAGCGACCCCAGGCCGGTTGAGCCGCGCCAGGCAGCCTCGCGGAGCCGGGTAGACGTGGCCGCCGATGCCGGAACGGCGCCGCAGCGACCCCAGGCCGGTTGAGCCGCGCCATGCAGCCGCGCGGAGCCGGGTAGACGTGGCCGCCGATGCCGGAACGGCGCCGCAGCGACCCCAGGCCGGCTACGCCGCGCCATGCAGCCTCGCGGAGCCGGCTAGACGTGGCCGCCGCTGCCGGGCCGGCGCCGCAGCGACCCCAGGCCGGTTGAGCCGCGCCAGGCAGCCGCGCGGAGCCGGGTAGACTCGTCCGCCGGTGCCGGAACGGCGCCTCAGCGACCCCAGGACGGCTGCAGTCGCGCCATGCAGCTTCGCGGAGTCGGGCTGACGTGGCCGCCGCCGCCGGGCCGCCGCCGCAGCGACCCCAGGCCGTCTGCGTGAGGCCAGGCAGCCTCGCGGAGCCGGGTAGACGTGGCCGCCGCTGCCGGAACGGCGCCGCAGCGACCCCTGGGCGGCTGCGCCGCGCCAGGCAGCCGCGCGGAGCCGGGTAGACGTGGCCGCCGATGCCGGAACGGCGCCGCAGCGACCCCAGGCCGGCTACGCCGCGCCATGCAGCCTCGCGGAGCCGGGTAGACGTGGCCGCCGCTGCCGGGCCGGCGCCGCAGCGACCCCAGGCCGGTTGAGCCGCGCCATGCAGCCGCGCGGAGCCGGGTTAGACTCGTCCGCCGATGCCGGAACTGCGCCGCAGCGACCCCAGGACGGCTGCAGTCGCGCAATGAAGCTTCGCGGAGCCGGGTAGACGTGGCCGCCGCTGCCGGGACGGCTCCGCGGCGAAGCCGGGCCGGCTGCGCCGCACAAGGCAGCCGCGCGGAGTCGGGCTGACGTGGCCGCGACTACCGGGCCGCCGCTGCGACCCCAGGCCGTCTGCGGGAGGCCAGGCAGCCTCCCGGAGCCGGGTAGACGTGGCCGCCGATGCCGGAACGGCGCCGCAGCGACCCCTGGGCGGCTGCGCCGCGCCAGGCAGCAGTGCGGAGCCGGGTAGACGTGGCCGCCGATGCCGGAACGGCGCCGCAGCGACCCCAGGCCGGCTACGCCTCGCCATGCAACCTCGCGGAGCCGGGTAGACGTGGCCGCCGCTGCCGGGCCGGCTCCGCAGCGACCTCTGCCCGCTGCGGGAGACCAAGGAAACCGCGCGGAGCCGGGTAGACGTGGCCGCCGCTGCCGAAACGGCGCCGCAGCGACCCCTGGGCGGCTGCGCGGCGCCTGCCAGCCGGGCGGAGCCGGGTAGACATGGCCGCCGCTGCCGAAACGGCGCAGCAGCGACCCCAGGCTGGTTGAGCCGCGCCATGCAGCCTCGCGGAGCCGGGTAGACGTGGCCGCTGCTGCCGGGCCGCCGCCGCAGCGACCCCTGGGCGGCTGCGCCGCGCCAGGCAGCAGCGCGGAGCCGGGTAGACGTGGCCGCCGATGCCGGAACGGCGCCGCAGCGACCCCAGGCCGGCTACGCCGCACCATGCAGCCTCGCGGAGCCGGGTAGACGTGGCCGCCGCTGCCGGGCAGGCGCCGCAGCGACCCCAGGCCGGTTGAGCCGCGCCAGGCAGCCGCGCGGAGCCGGGTAGACGTGGCCGCCGCGGCCGGGCCGGCTCCGCAGCGACCTCTGGCCCGCTGCGGGAGACCAGGCAACCGCGCGGAGACGGGCTGATGTGGCCGCCGCCGCCGGGCCGGCGCCGCAGCGACCTCCGGCCGTCCGTTTTTGCCGACCTCTCCTTGCCGCTGCGGACCGGCCGAGCCGCGCCGAGCCGTATAGACCGCGCGCAGTCCGGCCGCCGCCGCGGCAGCGACCGGGTTGTTCGGCGCTCGCCTGGGCCTTGCCGTCTTTCCGTCGTACCCGAGCCGCCGCCGCCGCCGCCTCCGCCTCGGTTCGACCGAGTCGGTCGCTCCCGGGCCGGCCCGTTCCTGGCGTACTCGGGCTCCGCGTGTCGGCGGCTGGCGCGGCCGGCCGCCCCCGCTCTGAGGGGCGTCCGGCCGCGTTCGGCGCGGTTCGGTGCGGGGTCCGCATTGCGGCCGCCGCGGCTCGGGGTCCGGCGGAGGCCCCTTCTCGTTCGTCTCGCGTGCGTTTGTTTGTCTGTCCGTTCGTTTGTTTATTTTACCGGCGCGTGTTTGCGTGCGCGTTCGCTCGTTTGACACTTTTCGTTTGATTCCCTTTTCGCTCGGTGGCCCGGTAGCTCTTCGCGCCGGGTGTTCGGAGTCGGGTATTTCTAACCCGATCCGCCCGCGGCTTGCGGGGTGGGGGTGGTGATGGTGTGTGTTTGTGTTTTGGGCGGGGAGGGCGCTTTTCCCGCTCGCCGCTATGTGCCCCGCTTCCCCCCCCCACTCCCCCCCCCGCCCCCCCCGCCCCACTCCCCCTCTGCGGAAGCGCGCAGGCGCCGGCGGGTCCCCGCCCGCGCGTAGCGGGGCGGGCGGGAAACGTCCGGCGGGCTCGCGACGGGATCGGCCGCTCGTGTCAGCGCGGGGAGGAAAAGAAATGGCGGGAAGACGGCGGCAGAGGTAGGCCGGCGGGGAACGGCCTCGTCCGTCCCGGGGGTGGGTGTGTGCGTTCGTCTGGGATTCGTTCCTTCGACTCATCCGGACGCCGGGCTCGCCCTGAGCCCCTCTCCCGGGCGGCGGGCGTGCCCGTTCCCTCACCCACCCACCCCGGCCCGGCCACCCCCCCCCCCCCCCCTTTCCCCCCAGAGAAAAAAAAGAAAAAATAGAAAGAAACGGAAAGAAAGCGCGTGGCGGGCTGGGGGTGGGTCCTCGGCCGGTTTCGGGGGGGGGGGGGGGGGGGCGGGAGTTTGCGGGGACCGGTCGAAGCCATCGGGCCTGGCCCGCCGGAGGGAAGCGAGAGAGAAAAATTAAAAAAAAAAAAAAAAAAAGGAGGGTGGCGTTGGGGGGGGGGGGGGGGGGACCGAGGAGTGGGAGGGGGAGGAGGAGGGCGGAGTGGGAGGTGGTGGTGGTGGTGGGTAGGGGGGTGTGGGGGGGTGCGGGTGAGGTAGGGAGCTTAAAAAAGTAAAAAATGAAATTAAAAAGAAAAAAAAAAAGGAGGCGGGAACGGCGAACAAACCCGGTCCGATCGGGCAGGGTGGGAGTCGGGTGGGTGGAGGGGGACGGGCACGGGCAGCGGCAAAAGAAAGGAAAGGCGGGAAGAAGAAATAACGGAAAACCCAAATCCCGCAGCTCTCTCGGCCAACGTCCCCCAAGAAGAAGGAAGGAAGGAACGGACGACCACCGAGCAAACGAGCGCTCGCACGGACGTCGGACGGACGTCTTCGAGAAGAAAGTAAGAGGGGCCGGGGGGCCGGGGGAGGGGACTAGGGTGGGAAAGAAAAGAGAGAAAGAAAGAGAGAGGGGGGGGGGGGGGGGGGGGGGGGGGCGGGGGGGGGGCGGGAGAAAGAGAGAAAGAGAGAGAGAAAGAAGAATACGTCTACAGGTGCTGCAGAAAAGCGGGCCAGTCGGGCGGGGCACGTCCGGGAGAGGGCGGGTTAGGGCTAGGGTTAGGGTAGGCGGGCGAGGTTAGGGTAAGGGTCAGGTTTAGGCTTTGCGCGCTGGGAAGTTCAGGTGGCCGGCCGCGAGATCTACCCGTAAGCCCGTCGCGACCCCCTTCTTCCCAACGGAAGGGCGCGCCGGGCCGGGCCGGGCCTACTCAAACGCACGCGCGCGGGAGCGGGCGAGCGAGCAAGCGAGCAAGCAAGCAAATGGACGGGGAGACAGGCAGACTGATGGGTAGATAGATAAATATATGAATTAAGCCAATAACTAAAGAAAGAAACGGAAAAAAGTTCAAAAAAAATCAGAAAAACATACAAAAATTAAGAAGCTTCTGAAAAATCGAAAACAGAAAAGCAGGAACACGGAGGGGGAAAAAGAAAAGAAAAAGAAAAAGAAAAAGAAAAAGAAAAAGAAAGAAAGAAAGAAAGAAAGAAAGAAAGAAAGAAAGAAAGAAAGAAAGAAAGAAAGAAAGAAAGAAAGAAAGAAAGAAAGAAAGAAAGAAAGAAAGAAAGAAAGAAAGAAAAAGGTGGAGGGGGGGGGGGGGCTCAGGCGGGCAGCCGCCAGCAAGCACGCAAGCGAAAAGGTACGTAGGAAAATATTTTAATGGAATGAATAAATAAGGAGGAAAATTAAAAAAGAAAAAAAAAAAGAACTAAAAAAAAAGTTAGAAAAAGAGAAGCTGAAACGTTTGAAGCTAAACAAGACAACATAAAAACACAGGAAAAAATTAAATTAAAATTAAAAAAAAAAAAAATCACGCACGCACGGGCGAGCGAGCGAGCGAGCGAGCGAGCGAGCCAAGCAATAAATAAACAAACAAATGGAAAAATATTGGGGGGGAATCGGAGAAACATCATATATAAATGGAAAAGTTTTAAAAAAGCTGAAAACGGCAGAAGTCTAAACGGAAAGAACCATAGGTAAAGAAAAATCACGTTGAGGCGAGTCCGGGCGGTGGGGGCCGAGGGGTGTTGGGTGGGGGGGGGGGGGGGGGGGACGACGGGGCACGGGACGGACGTTAAGAGGGGGGGGGGGGGGGGGGGGGGGGGAATGCAGCGGCGGCTGTGGCGGCATACCGCCACCCCGTCACGAGCGCCCGCGCCTCGGCGTGGGCCCGCCATCCCGAGCCGGGCCTACAAATAGGAAAACAAAAGATAAAATGAAATGAAAAGATCAGAACAACGAGGAAAGTCAAGGAACATTTAAAAAGGAAAAAAAAAAACGAAATTAAAAATCGCATCTGCCTGGGAGAGGGAGGGTCAGGGGTCAAGGCTGGGGCCGGGGGCGGGGGGAGGGGGGGGGGTGCGTGTGCAGGGCGGGCGGGGGCAAGGAAGGCCTCAGGCGCCGGCCGCCGGCTCTACCCGCATCCCCGTCGCGACCTCCCGCGCCTGGCGAGGGCCTGCCGGGCCGGGCCGGGCCGGGCCTACGCACGCGAGAGAGAGAGAGAGAGAGAGAGAGAGAGAGAGAGCCGACAAATCAATAAACAGAGAAATAAACAACTAGACAGAGGTTCAAAAAGCATTGGGAAAACGTACGGAAATTGAGAAGCTTAAAAGGAAACGGAAGAAGGAAAAAGCGCGGAAATAAAAACATTAGAATAAACAAACAAACAAAAAAATAATGCGAGGCGAGTCCCGGAGTGGGGGGGTAGGCTTAAGCTTGCGGGGGGTGGCAGGGGGGGCTGGGGTTGGGCGGGGGTGGGGGGGTTGCGGGAGGAGGAGGAGGAGGAGGCGGCTGTGTCGGCCTACCCGCAACCCCGTCGCGACCACCCCGCGCCTGGAAAGCCCCGCCGGGCCGGGCCTACGCCCGCAAGCGAGGAAGCAAACAAACGAGCGAGCGAGCGAGCAAGCAGACAGGTACGTAGAAAAATATTTTTGATATTTTGAACGATGAGATGGGAAAGCTAAAAGAAATAAACATAAAAAAAGATTTCAAAAAATAGAAAAACAGAAGCTGAAACGTTCGAAGTTAAACGAGACGGAACAGAAGATAGAAAAGAAAGAAAGAAAACATAAAAACAAAGGAAAAAAATAAAAATGAAAAACGCAGCAAAAAAAAAGTAAAAATCACGCGCGCACGCTCGCTCGCACGCACGCACACGCGAGCCCACCAATAAATAAAGAAATGGAAAAATTTAAAAAAAATAAAAATAAAAATAAAAAAACTGGAAAACCATACGTAAATGGAGAAGTTTGTAAAAAGCTGAACAAAGCAAAAAAAAAAAAAGGTAGGTAAAGATA